>NW_007246553.1:134799-137828 GCF_000164805.1 Carlito syrichta
AATTGAAAATATAAGAAAGACTTAGATAAAGCTTCTAGAAATGAAAATACAATACCTCAAATGAAAAATACACTGGATGTAATTAATAGCAAATTAGATTATTGGAATTAAAGACATAAAAATAGAAACTATTCACAGAGAGAAAAAAGACTGAAGAGAAAATGAATACAGGATCAATGACTTGTGGTACTATATCACGCAGTCTAATAAGTGTGTATTGGAGTCCCAGAAGGAAAAGTGAGGAAAATGGGGAAAAAAATGAAGAAATATTTTCCCAAGTTTAATAAAAACTGTAAACCTACAGACACAAGAATCTCAACAAACTTCAAGTGAAAAAAACATGAAACAAACCAAAACCATGATACTAGGCAGACTAATAGTCCCCAAAGACATCCATGTCTCAATCCTTATAACACTTGGCAGATGATATTAAGTTAAAGATTCTTGTCATGGGGAGATTATCCTGAATTATCCGGGCAGACCAATGTAATCACAAGGATCCTTATAAGAAGAAGGCAAGAAAGAGTAAGAGAAGGAGATGTGACAATGGAAGCTGAGGTTAGAACAAGGTAAGGAATAAGTCATGAGTGAAGGAATGCAGACAGCCAGTAGAAACTGAAAAAAGGCAAGGTGCAGATTCTCCCCTGGAGCCTCCAGAAGGAAGGTAGTTCTGCCAAGAGCTTCGTTTTCATCTTATAGGACACATTTTTGGACATCTCATGTCTAACAATATAAGAAAAACTGTTTGTGGTACTTTGTTACCACAGCAGTAGGAAATTAAACACCAAAGCACATCGTAGTCAAATGGATGAAAATCAGTGATACAGAGAGAAACCTTAAAAGCAGTCAGAGAAATTATTTTTACTCATAAAAGGATGACATTCCAAGCTGTGTAAAATGGAAATCATAAGATATATTGAGGGCATAGTGAGGGAACTTCAACAGTAAGTCAATGGTTGTCAAAAATGAACTTGTTCCTCTATACATAGTGTACATTTTCCCCTACCTTAGGTTACTTTTATTATTTGTCCCTCAGTATATAATGTGCTCCCTTTTTTTTTTAGGGTTTCATTAAGTAAAAATAATTGTGGAGTTTATGACATATGTAGAAATAAAATTTATGACAACAGCAAAAGTAGGAGAGGAAGGAAGTGGAAGGATTGTTGTGGCATATTTCTTAACATATACTTTAGAGTGGAATTATATTATTTAAAGGTATACTGTGATAAGTTCAAGATGTATACTGGAAACCCTAGATCAGGAATTGGAAAATTACAGCCTGTGAGCATAATTTGGCCTGCCAACTATCTTGTAAATAAAGTTGGAATACAGCCAAGCCGATTTGTTTTTATATTTGTATGGTTCACAAAGCTAAAATATTTACTATCTGGCCCTTGACAGAAAAAAAATTGCCATCCCTACCTTAGAACGACCACTAAATAACCAACCAAACAAAGAAATATAGGTAGTAAGTCTATAGCAGAAACAAAATGGAAAGATTAAAAAAACTCAATCCAAAGGAAGACAGAAGAAGAACAAATTAACACTCAAGCTCACTGCTGTAACCCATACAACTGAGTGTATCCTCCTCCTCCTCCTCAGGGAGCCCCTCCTTCCTCATTTCCTATTACTCAACCTTGATGTCCTTCTCCCATTCAAGCTGTCCCTCTCAGTCTCCTTCCCAGATTTTCCTCCCTCTGCTCCTCTCTTAAATGCTGGTTTTCTGTATGCCTCACTAGCCACATGAATCCTCCTCTCCAGACATGCAGAACGTCTACAGTTCTGAACATTCTAAGCTCTTTCTTGCTTCTCTGTCTTGGCCCATGATATCCTCCTACTGGGCCTCCTCACTCCTTTGTATCCCCTAGTCCCTACCCCTGCTGCTGCCCTGTGCTTTGCAAACTCTAGTTAACTCTAGCTCAAATTTAGCATTCAATTTAGACATAATCTCATTCACCATAACCCTTCCCTTACCTCACCCCACTCAATACTTCTTTCTGCTATTAAAGCACTTAACTTACTGAAGTATAACCATTTATTTACTTGTTTTTTGTCTCTGTGAGACTCTAGTAACCTCTGAGGTCAGGAATAATGTCTTATTTGACTTATTAATATTGTATTCCCAATATAGTACCTATACAGAGTGGGTGTTGAGTAAATATTTGTTAAATAAATAAATGACAATTTAACTGAGTATCTACTTACAAAATTAAGATATTATAAGATAGGATCAGTATTTATTAAAGGATACTAATGTGCACTGTCCAATGTGCTTTATATGTATTAATTTACTTAATATTTACTGCGATCCTATCAGGTAGGTTTAACAATTTTCTTCATTAACTAGACGGTAAAGTGCATTTCCCAAGGTGGTAAAGATATAATGAAGCCAGGCTCAGTGGCTCATGCCTAGAATCCCAGCATTTTGGGAGGCCAAGGTGAGAGGATTACCTGAACCTAGAAGTTCGAGACCAGCCTGGGCAACTTGGTAAGACCTCGTCTCTGCAATAAATCAAAAAAATTAGCTGGGCATAGTGGTACATGCCTGTAGTTCCAGCTACTTGGAAGGATCACCTGTGCCCAGCAGGTTGAGGCTGCAGTGGCTGTGAGCGTGCCACTGCACTCTGGGCAACAGAGTAAGACTCCAACTCTAAAGGAAGGAAGGACAGAAGGGAGGGAGGGAAAAAGAAAGATTCACACCTAGGCATTCTGACCCTAGAGTCTAAAATCTAGAAAACTAGAGTTGAAAGAAACCTTAAAGATTGTGTATCCCGGTCCCTTCTCTCTGCAGATGAGGAAACTGAGGTTCACGGAGCTGATGTGTTTTGAACAACTGAACATTCAGAAACATTTTTAAATGTTTTGTCTTATTTAATTTACAAACTAAGTATCTCCAACAATAAACACTTCCAGAAAATGGTACTGTGTGATTACAATTGGATTACCAGGGCAGCTGCAGATACGGAAGTCTTCTTCTGGAATGTACAGAACTTATACATATATTGAAATTCTTGGAAGACAGAAGGATG
>NW_007246553.1:137848-138274 GCF_000164805.1 Carlito syrichta
TGTGAGACCTCGTCTCTACAATAAATCAAAAATTAGCCGGGTGTGGTAGCGTGTGCCTGTAGTTCTGGATACTTGGAAGGCTAAAGTGGAAGGATTGCTGGAGCCCAGCAAGTCGGCCGGAGTGTGCCACTGTACTCCAGTATGGGTGACAGAGTGAGACTCAAAAAAAAAAACAACTTTTTTTTCTACTATAAACAGTGTCTTAATTCACAAATACTTATTTCAGTAAGCTAGATTCCCACAACAGGAAATACTGATTCAAAAGATATGAATAATTTTGCAACTCTTGATAGATACTGCCAAATTGCTTAGCTTACTTTTTTCTTAATTTAGAAGTTCTAAATTATTACATGTAAAATAGTCCACAATTTTTTTTTTTTGAGTTGGAGTCTCACTCCGTCACCCAGGCTGGAGTGCAGTGGCACA
>NW_007246553.1:138294-149223 GCF_000164805.1 Carlito syrichta
AGATAATTCCAAGAGCAGACTTACAACTAGTAAAGAAACATGGAAAAATCTTCCATCTCACTCCTAATCAAAGAAATAAAAACATGGTGTTATTTATTTTTGTTCAATAAATTAATAGGTGATAAAGATCTATTATACAGCATGGTAATTAAAATTAGTAATAATATATACTTAAAAATTACAAAGGGAATGGATCTTAAATGTTCTCATCATAAAAAATAAGTATGTGAGGTGGTGGATATATTAATTATCATGATTTAACCATTTCAAAATGTACACATATAACAAAATGTCATGGACACCTGTACACTGTAAATACATACAATTTTTTTTTTTTTGAGTTGGAGTCTCACTCCGTCACCCAGGCTGGAGTGCAGTGGCACACTCATGGCCACCCTAGCGTTGACCTGCTGGGCTCCGGAGATCCTTCCACCTCAGCCTTCCTAGTAGCCAGAACTACAGGCATGCACTACAATGCCCAGTTAATTTTTGATTTATTGTAGAGACCAGGTCTCACCAAGTTGTCTAGGCTGGTCTTGAACCTGCGGGCTCAGGCAAGTCACTCACCTCAGTCTCCCAGAGTGCTAGGATTACAGGCTGAGCCACTGAGCCCAGTCATCATAATTTTTTATTTAGTGAGAAAACAAAAGTGACTATACTGAAATGGTGGAAGGGAGAATTGTTTCAGGAATAGAAAAGAACAAATACTTTAGGAAGAAGGCCTACAGAGCCCAAACTTATTCAAATGGAAATAGATACTTTTGCCAGCATTTCATCAGCAGTACACAAAATCAGTACTCCTGAAAGAAACAGGCAGCTCTGTCCACCTTTTGGGAAAATGTGACCGTTAAATCATAGATATTATTCCATGAAGCCCCGACTCAGTATGATCAGAGATAGTAAAAAAGGGGTTTACCAGCCAACTGCTACACAAACTAGAAGGAGTATTTGAGATGAGTATTGGCCTGTCGAGAGAAGGTATAGGACCAGTACCCTTCAGCTCATTAACGACTGATCAAAACATGGTGCTTTTATAACATTCTAAGATTACAAACACAAATAGAGAGGGTAATAACTAGTTGTGAATATAAATTTGCTCATCCCCTTTCACACCTCAATGCATTCTCTTCAGAAGCTAGACACACTCAAATTAAGGGAGACTAATTCTCTATAGTCAGTACTTTACAAGGAAAAAAAATCAACATTTTTCTTGTCATTTTGAAAATGGGTGGGTAAATGGAAAATAGGGACGTGATTCCTTGTCAAGTCGTTTGAATAGCAAGTCCTACACGCTGTGTGTACCACTCTCCTAAAAGAGGTGTTTGCGTTAGGTCTGTGTTCAAAGCCCAGCTAAGTAGAACTGAGAGGTTTCTGATGTCTTCATGAATATTTTTTATTAATATTTGTGTTGCTTTATGAAGAGACATGATTCAATGGAATTGGGTTTTCAATGTTTATAAAGGACTGCCATCCTCTATAGCTGTTCAGGTGGTTGCTTTCAATGTAGACTACCATTTGAAGCTAGAGAACTGAGCTGCTGGAGAGGTTGTGTATGGGGAAAGAGGAAACACACATTTACACTGATATGGTTCAAATGCTGGCTCTGTGCCTCATTCTCTGTAGCACTGGGCAATTTAACTTGCCTTGGAAATAAAATATCTTCTTATGTAAAATGAAGACTATAAAGTTTATCATAGATGGTTATTCTGAAGATAAGAGATAGTATATGTAAAAAATATCACCCAGGCTGGGCTCGGTGGCTCAGCCTGTAATCCCAGCACTTTGGGAGGTTGAGGTGAGTGGGTTGCCAGAGCCTGCGGGTTCGAGACCCGCCCAGGCAACTTGGTGAGACCTCGTCTCTACAATAAATCAAAAATTAGCCAGGTGTGGTAGCACGCACCTGTAGTTCCAGCTACTTGGAAGTTTGAGGTGGAAGGATTGCCGGAGCCCAGCAGGTCGAGGCTGCAGTGACCAGGAGTGTGCCACTGTACTCCAGTCTGGGCGACAGAGTGTGACACCAACTCAAAAAAAAAAAAAAAAAAAAAAAAAAAAAAAAAAAATATATATATATATATATATATATAGTATATAACAGGTTATCTCTACAAAGAAATTAGGTAGTGGAGAGGCAGCCTCAGGACCTGGTTTATTGCTTGGATGCCTCTAAGCTCCTCTCATGGTGCCATGTGCTACCATAATGCTAATGCTTGTTTTGCATCAGTGATGCCTATCAGTTAAATTTTGGGTGAAATATTTCCCTAAAGAGATGTATATTCTCCATACAAAAGGAAAACTTCCTGGAGTGAGATACAATCATGGAGTCTACATTTAAGGGTAGAGCTATACTTTAATACGCTGAAAGAATGATATATTATTCATAACACATTGGAGAACTAAGTTGACACAGATGCTATATTCTTTTAAATGAAGTAAATAAGTTGAAAGATAAATTGATGTTTCTAAAGCAGTACAGCCTAATGAGGCATAAGATAATTAGCAGACCAGGCCGCAATGCTGATAATTTTGACACCAGAGTGTGCGTCTATTGATTTAGGGACTATCAACAAAGACATGTTATGCTTTTACAAATTGTAAAATGAAACAATAATCTTGTCATATTGAAGATTTTTGATGTGTTTAAATTATTATATGTTGCTTTAAATTTACAAAATTCCATGGTATTTAGAAAAGTCTAGCAGTTCTTTTTGGAAATAAATCAACAACTCTTTAGCAAGAAGGAACTGAGGTCTGCAGCACAATCAACCATTCAAGCTAGGGACTGCTTTGACAGCAGATGAGGGGTCATGTACCACAGGCTTCTTAAGAAACTGCAGAGACAGGGGCTCCGAATATAGAATTCAACTACCCCAGGGTTGTGAGTTCGTTGAGTGCAGAAATGTCTTAAGTGTATTTGTTCCCTGTATAACTCAGAACTTATCATAGCATCCCTGGAACATAGTTGTCACTCAGTTGACGGTTGCTGGATAAATAGCCTTCCTACTGAGGCAGCCTTTTCCATTGTGAGGCAGCATCATGGTCTAGGAAGTTATTCATATATGGAACCTAAGGCAGTTATTTTAAAGTATTTGCATTTCTGTTCTGTTTACCTAGCATTCTCCATGTGTGATATTGATTCATCAGATAGAAAAGGGAAGTATATTAAACTTACAATTAACCTTTTCTTTTGACATGTAATTAGCTAGGATTTATGAGATGCTAAAGGCTGCAATGTCTGAGAAAGGGAGCATAAGTATAAATATAGGAGTAGTTTTGTTTTACTGAGCTTGGAATAATATAGTCATTTGTTTTCATCGAGCCATTATATACCTGATATATTTTTATTTTTAAATGGGCGAATGATCTTTTAAACAACTTAAGTATATTATTCAGTCAAATCCTGGACTAGAGATTTTTTACTTAAATTGAGAATCACATCAGGTCAAGTTAATGCAAAATATTGCGAAGTATGAATTCACTTTCCATGTTCCTTTTGTTATGATAATTTTATTATTGTGCTACTATCATAAGCCAAAAGTATACTGTCAATAGAGTGATATTTTAGATGAACCAAATGAATCTTAAAGGAAAATGTATTAAAATTTATATTAAACTAGACATTATAACCATTTACACTGTTTTAGAATACTTTGCAAGCAAACTTTTACCAACTAATAGTGTTGTTTTCCATAAGATGGAATTAATTTTCAAGTTTTCATCTCTATTTAGGAAGAAATATCTTTTCAGTAAGCCTAATAGGCTACCTTTAAGAGAAAGAAATGCTTGTAGTAAGGAAACAGATTACAAAGTATCTAATTTTTTTTACTTATTTGGAATACATCTAATTGACTTGCCAAATGAAATATGAGAGATTCTCAAGCCTTGGAAAACTTTCTCCTAAACTTAAAAACAAATCACATTCTCCATGTTCTCAAGCACATCTATGACATCTAACTTCACCCTGAACTGTATTTTACCTTATAGTTCCAAGGCACCTAAATCTTGTAAAGACCTCTCCAACATTACTTAGATCAGATATTTTTTTAATGTACTTTATCATACCATTCAAGTATGGAGAACAAGTGAGCAGCCAGAGTTCTTGTTCAAAGCATCACTCTGTCAGCCATACTATGGTAAATCACTCTTTTAAAACCTTTAAATTCATTTCCCAAAGTTTAAACCAGAAATAGGAGATATTTGATCTATACTTAGCAATCTTTTGGCTTCCTACTTACTTTAATTCTCAAATAGGAGTTTTAACCTGTAATCATTATCATTATTATTACTATGATTAATTTTTCAGATACATAACGTATTCTGCTGATCCCCTTCCCCTCTTATTACTTAGATGTATGTGATCATTTGTTAATAGACATTTAGTGTAGTCTGCACAACCCCTATTTCTCATATTTACTTTTCCCAATTATTTGAATAACAGTTCTTGTGCTCTATGATTTAATAATTGTATCTGACTGTTATGAAGGAAGATAAAAATGCTTTAAAAACAAGAAAGATACATGAAAAGAAAGAAGCAAAGTCTAGTTAGCTGAACTGTGTTCTCTTCTTTAGGAAGTTCCATACCTTTCTTATAAGACCTGCCATAAGTCAGAGATAGGCTGACCTAGATTCTTCTTGGTCTTTGTTTGTCTATGATAGAGAGGAAAAACGGCACCTAGGAACCTATTTCATCACCTACTCACCATAAATCTGGACATTCGTTTTCATTTTACATTTTGACTATGATCCTTAGAGAATTTCTGTTTCCTGTGATAGCAATGATTTCTCTCTTTTGAGAGTTGTGATCCAAGGTTAAAGCTGATTATTCCTCCAACCTTCTTATAAGGGTTTTATGAAATGGCACCTGTCTGTGCTTAAACATTCGGTAGGAAAGCTATTAGGAAGGAAAGCCAGGAGGATGGCAGACATAAATATCTTTTTCTGTGTTGCTGGGACAAGGTGACCTAGAAGACAGTCACTGTATTAATGTTAATGAGTATAAACAAGCCCTGCAGCAAGACTCAAATAGTAGAGCCCAAATCATAATGTTTAGTTCGAAGCATGTCAGGCTCTGTGGTTGGAATACAGAGATGAATGAGACACTCTGTCCCCAAGAAGCTCATTGTCTAGCTTTTTTTTTCTTATGAGGAAGAGAAACCTCTGTAAAACTGGGGCATCACTATTGAAATAATGTATAGTAACTCCTTAGGGAGGGCCAGTAGGCATTTTTCAGGGTGAGAAAATTTAGACTTTGTGTGGCATAGAAGTTGTGGAAAAAGTCAGATGAACAGCAGTTAATACTGTTCATTCCCAACCTTTTAATACTAAACTTATCAAATAACTGGCAGTCCACTGCCATCCGTATTTCCTTGCCACTTTTTCTTTTTTGAGGGCAGGGTCTCACTCTGTTGCCCAGGCTGTAGTGCAATGGCATGTTACTTCTCACTGCAGCCTTGAACTCCTGGGCTCGAATGATCCTTCTACCTCAGCCTCCAAGGTATCTGGGACTATAAGCACATGCCACCATGCCCAAATAAATTTTTGATTTTTTGAAGAGACAAGGTCTCTCTATGCTGCCTAGACTGGTCTCGAACTCCTGGACACAAGTGACCCTCCTGCCCTAGCCTCCCAAAGTGCTAGTGAACCATTACATCTCACCACCACTTCATTTTTTAATATCTTGGGATCATCCAGATCACTCCTCTGAAACTACATCCTGATCACTTAACTAAAACTAAAAGTGACATAATTCTAAAAGTGACATAGTTCCTTGAGTACTAATTTAATGGTATAATGTACACAAAACAGCAAGAAAATTAACAAAGTGGGATCTGGTTTGCAGACAGCTGTCTACTTGTATCCTTATGTGACCAGGAGAGAGATCATCTAATCGCGTACATGAGAGTTCTAATCTCATGACCTAATTACCTCCCAAAGGCTCCAGTTCCAAATACTATCACATTGGAAGTCAGGTTTTAACATATGAATTTGTGAGGGGTACAGACAACTTTGAAATCATAGTATAACACCTTTATGAAGATAAAATTTTCTAAGCAGAGAGTTATACCATGTTATGAGTTACAATGTCAGTTTTCCACAAATTAATCTATAAATTCAATGTAGTTTTTATAAATACCAAGAGTATTTCATAGAACTTTATAAGCTGATTCTAAAATGCATAAGGAAAAGCCAAATCAAACAAATGAACAATGCAAAGACATTTTGAAGAACAAGGTACAGGATACTTAACCTAGAGCTTTCAAGTCTTTATTATACACCAATGATAATTAAGACATTACTATAGGATCAGGTAGGTGTGGGTGTGACTATGGGTCACACCTATAATCCCAGCATTTTGGGAGGCCAAGACTGAAGGATTGCTTAAACCCAGGATTTCAAGGTTACAGTGAGCTATGATCTTAACACTGCACTCTAGTCTGGGCCACAGAGCGAGACCCTGTCTCTAAGAAACAAAGAAAAAAAGACATTACTATAGAATCAGAACAGAAAGTCCCCAAATAAACCCACACATATATAAAAATATAATATATAGCATAGGTGACATTATAGATCAATAGGTAAAAGATAGACTTAATAAATGATGCAGAGAAAATAGATTATCCATATGGGGAAAAATGTTTACTCCCTACCTCATAGTATACACAAAAATCACTTTCAGGTGAATGAAAGACCTAAATGTGAGGAGAAAAATATAAATATAAGAGAGTATCCTTATGATTTTGGCATAAGGAAAATTTTTTAAGTAATGTGCAAAAAAGTATTATGATCTTTGATAGGAAAGATTTCTCAAACAAGACATAAAATGTATAAGTCATGAAGAAAAAGATGTATTATCAGATTACATTAAAATTAAGAACTTCATTTTATTAACAAACATGATAAGGAGAATGAAAAGACAAGCCATAAATTAGGCAAATAAATTTATAATACAAATACTAACAAATAACTAATATGCCAGAATGTATAAAGAACTACAAAACAATAGAGCAAGATATACAATCCACTAGAAAAATGGGCAGAAGACTTGAACAAGAGCTTTACAAAAGAGGAAATTCAAAAGCTAATATAAATAAGAAAAGATGCTCAACTTCATAGGTAATCAGAGAAATGCAAATTAAAACTACAAATCTGATAATCCCAGTATTAGTGAACACTGGAATCTCGTATCCTTTTGGTAGAAGTGTTCATTGGTACAATTTCTTTGGAAAATACTTAGTAGAGTTGAATACACTCATACTCTTACACTCATACATACTCCTGGGTATGTGCCCTAGAAGAATCCTTCTGCATGTACACTAAGAGTCATGTATAGAACATTCTTAGCAGCTTGATTCATAATATACAAAAACAAGATAACTGAGGTATCCATCACAGCAGAGTAGGTAAATAAATTGTGACATCTTCATATAATGTAATACCACACAAAAACAATAATAGATAACTAGCAACATGAATGAACACACAAAATGTTGTGACAAAAAAACAAAAACAAAAACAAAATATGCACAGTATGATTTCATTATATATAGTTCAAAAACTGACACAATATGTCACTTAGGGATGCATGCATAGGTTGTGTAAATATAAACCAAAGGAAAATAGTGACTATCATTAAAGCAAGTATGGCTGCTGCTTCTAGGGGAAGGGAAGGGGAGGTGTTCAGGCAAAGGGACAAAAGTAGCTTCCAAGTATTGATAGTGTTTTGTTTTGTAACTGGTTCACTTTGTCATTCCTCTTTCAATTGTGTGCATGCATTTCATACATTCCTATGTAAATATATTTGACAGTTTTAAAAAAGAACAAAAACCATACTTTCTCTTTTTATTAAAATAGGTTTACATATGATATACCATCAGCCCACTTAAATAAATGATTCAAACCCATTTCTTAAAAAAATAGAGAAGAGGAAAACAAATAGTATATATATGCACACACAATATGTGTATATTACTTACCAAGGAAAATGTTGGTAAATTCAGCTACATTAGAAATAAAATATATTTTATCTTGGTATTTGAAGGGGGACCCAAAAACCTGGAATTTATGTATTAAAAATTGTGTATTTATTTTCACATATTTAAACATCAATCACCTTCAAAGTACTGTTCATTTTTCTACTGCTCAAAACAGTTTTTGAACCTGTCAATTTTGATACTTTTTAGTGCTTCTGTCGTTCTTTGTTTCACCTCTTCTACATCGGCAAAACGTTTCCCTTTGAGGACTTTTTTCATCTAGTGGGGAGAAAAGGTCGCTCTGGTCCAGGTTGGGTGAAAAGCGAGGGTGGGGTACGGGAGTCATGCTGGTTTTTGTCAAAAAATGCTGAACACTCAGAGAGGTGTAGATAGGAGGACTTCTAAATCACCCATCATTAAATGGGTAAATTTTTGAAAGAACCCCCAAAAAAATTCCCTGAAACTGAATGCAGCCTCTCACAACAATGCTAATTGATACACTGATGCTGATGGATTACTAGAACACTTACCCAGTGGGGAAGGCTGTACCACAAGGGACCTGCCCTCCAAAAGATAATTCCAGATTTTTTGGTGTCCTCCTTCTATATGTAAATTTTTATCTTCATACAAAATATAAAATATGGGCAATACTATATAGATTTTTATGTATATTACATATTACATGTATATTACTTTTATACTTAGTAATACTGTCTATTTATTTAGTTTTTAGATTAGAAAACAAAGTTTATTTAGAAAGTAAATGAGAGAAAGGGGGGTTCACCTCCTCAAGGTAGGAGAGGGGACCAGAGCCGGGAAACAGCCCAGCCATAGCTCAAAGAGTACATGGTCACTCAGTAGCTTAGGCTATTGCCATGGCAATGGCCTAGTAATACTATTTAAAATTAGTCAGGCAGGCACAATAGCTCATGCCCATATTTCCAGTGCTCTGAGAGGATCAGGCAGGAGAATTGTTCGAGGTCAAGAGTTTGAAACCAGCCTGGACAACACAGTGAGATCCCGTCTCTACAAGAAAAAAAAAGTAAAAAAAGCTGAGCGTGGTAGTGTTCTGCTGAACTAGCTACCAGGGAGGCTGAGGCAGGAAGATCCTTTGAGCCCAATAGTTTGAGATTATAGTGAGCTATGCTCACACCACTGCACTTCAGCCTGAGCAACAGAATAAGGCTCTATCTCTAATAATAATAATAATAAATTAGCATTTAAGCATTCACTACACAGCTCTGCTGTAGCTGTGATTAGTGTTTATATATACAATATATTTTATTCATATATTATTTCTAATTTCCCAACAATCTTAAAGTTAGACATCCTATCCACATTTTTTCAAATGAAGATACTAAAACCCTGATAAATTAACCAACTTGCCTCCAAATAATCCAGGCATCTAGGGATAGAGCCAGCTAATAGCTATAGAGTCACTTACATTGAGGACCTTCTGATTCACAAGTTGGTGTACCTTCCATCATATTATAGGATGGTCCTGTTCTCCATTCTTCTGTAGTCTTTGGGTACACTTCCCTTAATGTGTTACCTGAGGACGCCTTATGACTCCTAAGAGGAAATGACACCAAAGGTATGAACACTGGAATAAGTCACTTATTCCAAAACTTATTTCCTTTCTTTTTTTTTTTTTTCCTGAGTTGGAGTCTCACTCTGTCGCCCACACTGGAGTGCAGTGGCCGCTCCCAGCCACCGCAGCCTCCACCTGCTGGGCTCCAGCGATCCTTCCGCCTCAGCCTTCCAAGTAGCTGGACCTACAAGCGCGCACTACCACGCCCGGCTAATTTTTTTTGATTTATTGTAGAGATGAGGTCTCGCCGAGTTGCCCAGGCGGGTCTAGAACCCTCAGGCTCAGGCAATCCACTCACCTCAGCTTCCCAAAGTGCAGGATTGCAGGCTGAGCCACCAAACCCGCTCCAAAACTTATTTCTTAATGTTTGAAATGAAGGGTCTAACAATAGTTCTTCGAAGCACTAAAAGTCTTTTTTATGTAACCATGAAAATGTAAAATTGCCATTCACCTCTAGAGTAATGATATTCCTTTTTAGGATAATGGTAGGAAACAGAAAATGATGTTAAACTAGAAGAAAATGAAATTATAAATACAAGCCAGAAGATCATTTTTTCCTAACCTCTGTTGGTTTGTTATAACTCTTCTCTAAATCAATGTAATTGTGAGAAGTACCAGATAAATTATGAAAAGTCTAAGTTATATGATATAGTTGACATCTTTTCAAATTCAATTTCAAATTATTTAATCAAGCTAAAAGTGCAATACCTAGTAAGTTGTTTTTGTGGTACAGCTATAAATAAATGATATGAAATGATTTTTGCTTACTATTACAGTTTCTAAAATCTAAGTGGTAATTCAAATGTGCTTACAGATGCTTTAAACATTATTTTTTAAAGAAATTTTAAAAATAATCTTAGTCACTTGTTTAAACTCTTAATTTACTAAAAAAGAAGGAAAAGCTTACTAAATAAGCACTAGTGTACTTCAATTTAGGATCCATCTGAATATTGACAAATTTTCAAATCAGTTTGATGCATATTAATTATTCTACTGATACTATCTTTGATATGATTCCTAAGAAATGCAGCTCAAATATTATGAATGCCTGAGCATTGTATAGAAAACAGATGCAATTAGAAATAATTACAGCGCCGGGCTCAGTGGCTCAGCTTGTAATCCCGCGCCTTTGGGAGGCTGAGGTGAGTGGATTGCCTGAGCCCGCGGGTTCGAGACCTGCCTGGGCAGCGAGATCTCATCTCTACAATAAATCAAAAAAAAAAAAAATCAGCCGGGAGTGGTGGTGCACGCCTGTAATTCCGGCTACTCGGAAGGCTGAGGCGGAAGGATCGCCGGAGCCCAGCAGGTCGAGGCTGCGGTGGCCGGGAGCGGCCACTGCCCTCCAGTCTGGGCGACCGAGTGAGACTCCAC
>NW_007246553.1:149243-158372 GCF_000164805.1 Carlito syrichta
AAAAAAAAAAAAAAAAAAGAAAAGAAAGAAATAATTACAGCAATGATGAGTGGATGATCCCATTAAATAATATATTGCTTTAAAATATTTTAATCTACTATTTAGTACTAAGTTTAAGGGGTATATACTGTCCTCTAGTGGTTCCCATGAGGGCTGATGTTGCCCTCTAGGGGACATTTGGCAATGTCTGGAGACACTTTAATTTGTCACACTGACTGGGTGGAGAGGAACGGGAATTTAATAGGTAGAGAAGCTAAGGAGGCTTCCTTTTTATTTTTTATTTTTTGAGTTGGCCTCTCATGTCACCCAGGCTGGAGTGCAGCGGCACGCTCCCAGCCACCGCAGCCTCGACCTGCTAAGGCTCTGGTGATCCTTCCGCCTCAGCCTTCCAAGGAGCCGGAACTACAGGCGTGCACTACCATGCCCGGCTAATTTTTCTTGATTTGTTGTAGAGATGAGGTCTCGCCAAGTTGCCCAGGCAGGTCTCGAACCCACGGGCTCAGGCAATCCACTCACCTCGACCTCCCAAAGTGCTGGGATTACAAGCTGAGCCCGGCCTGAGAAGGCTTCTAAACAGCCTACAATGCACAGGGCAGTCTCCCACAAAAAAAGATTATCCAGCGCCACACCAAAATAACAGTAACACCAAGGCTGAGAAATTCTCCTCTAGCAGGAACTAAAGAAATTTATCAGCAGCTTTAATAGTCTTACTAAAAGTTTCTGTATCTAAAAGGTTAGAATTTAAAAAGAGAAATGGCACACACACACGCATACTTATATATGTATGTCTATACATATATATTCATACTACATAAACATGTATGAAAGGTGCTGATAAAATAATGAGACTACTTTGTTAGTATGTGAAATTAATTGCTAACATTTTAGAAAATGTTTACTGTTTATAAAGTATATTCTTAATACACTCTTCCTGGCAATGTTATCTACACCCACAGCTTCAACTTTCCTCTTTATGATTATGATTTTCAAATATTTATCTCTAGCCCAGACTTCAGTATGTTACCACACCCTGCTGATTTTTTCCTCAATAGTTTCCCCTCTGCATGATTTGGTC
This sequence comes from Carlito syrichta, assembly GCF_000164805.1. Lineage (NCBI taxonomy): Eukaryota > Metazoa > Chordata > Mammalia > Primates > Tarsiidae > Carlito > Carlito syrichta. The sequence goes on from NW_007246553.1 coordinate 150,319, forward strand.
CTCATTCTTGTTTGTCTGGAAGATTGTGCAAGATCACATTTATCCTGTGGTTATAAAATAAGAAAACACCCTTTTCATACTGTACAAATCAAAATGGCTTCAATCCTGAATTATTTTCAGAAATCAGCCCTCATCTGGTTACTCATCGGTTGCTTCTAAAAACTCCCAGGGTTGCACCATGTGGACTTTTTAGCAGGTTCCTGGGGTTTTTGTGCAGCTAAGGCTCTAAGGTCATCATGTCTTCCTGTAAGATGACACGGACTGTTCTGGTGGGTGTGGCTTTCTGTCATGACTCCTGTTACCAGCACCTGGTCTCAGGAGGTGTGCTGTTCCCTCCTTGGCATCTCTTTCTGAAGCATGGAACAGGACAGGACAGGCCCTTCCTGAATTCCCCACAGGAAACCAAGTTCAGACTGTAACTTCTAACAAAACCTCACTGACTGTTTAGAAATAAAAGAAAGAAAGTAGGTCGAGGCACTTACAACCTATACAGGCCCAGAACCATGAAAAGATTCCATATAGGGATCTTATTCCCAGCTAATACCCACCTGTCCAGGGGAGGCTTTCCCTCTGGAATACCCCAGGAATCTCTATGCCTTGGAGTTTACTTTAAACCGACTCTGGCACTAGTTTTCCCCTCAATCACTGAAATCTGACAGTTTCCATCTCATTATGATTGACAGGGGAATTAAAATTTCTTTCAGACAAAAACTTCAACCCCCCAGTATCTCCTCCTCTCCCCCACCCCCTCCTCCCTACAGATAGGGCTATGATCCAGTTCCCAAAGATAATCATGTCAGGATATATTGGCCAATATCAGTTCATTTTCTGAAGTCTGGGTAACTTGATGTTAAATACTCTCTCATGAGACATAAATAGCTCAATGGAAGTCAGTCTGAACCAACCTCCTTCTAATCCATTTTCAGTCTCTCCTCACAAAGGGTTTCAAATCTTGGTGTCAGTCTCACAAAGAATCACCTTGTTATGACAATGGTGACTTTCCAGCTCATCTACTTCCTCCAGTCTGGCTTCATTGATTCTACACCTTCATTCCATCAGTGTTCCATCAGAAATGCAAATCCGGTCAGTCACTTCTCGACTTAAGACCCCACAGTGCTCCCACATGGCCTTCATGAACCTCTTCTTTCCTATTTCTTCAGTCCCCTCATTTCTCTTTTGCCTTCTCACACCCTATGCAGAAGTCCAGATGTTTGGGATTACTACAAAGTCTTAAACATGCTTCTCTCTCATGCCTCTTTTATTGCTGTTGTCTAAACAACAAATGTCTTTCATCCCTTTGTGGGTGAACCATATCTTATTCATCCTTCAAGAGATGCTTCAGTGGATACCTCCTCCAGCAGTCCTGTCATTGCCTCATCCCCATGCCTGGGTTAGGAACACCTCTGATATGGAGCATGGAGTGCTTATCTCTGGCACATCTCTTATCACAAAGTACTGAAATTGTTTGTCTCTTTCACTAACATGGAAGTTCTCTAAAGGCAGAGGAAATGTTATTGACCTCCGTATTCCCAGGTACCTGGCGCAGGACTTACAATATACTAAATCCTCAGTAAAATTTAATGAATGTTGATCCAATATTTTCATTTGATCCTCTTAACAACTCTGGGAAACCTGTATTTCCAGCAATAGCAGTGGAAAGCAGTGATTTCATTTAACTTAAGACTAAGATGGAAACAACTGTGAAGGTTATAATTATAGAATAGAATGTAAAACGTATATATCGTGAAAACATGAAAATAATATAATTAACAACAGAAAAGAGGAGAAAAAGGAAAAAGTTGGGAGGTGAATAACATGTTGATTTTCTCTATGTTATAGACAAGGTTATGAAGTTAGGTTTTAAAGTTGACAAATCAGTGATAAATATACAACCACATTTCAAGATATAGATGTAAACGTTAGAAGAAAGTTTAAAATATATAGTTTAATTAAACTCAGGTTTTAGAGAGTAGAGATGAAAAGGGGGATATTGCTCATAGTGGGGAACATATACATGCCTAGAAAGGGATATCTATCATATCAATACATTTACCTATGCAAACAAAATTACTCTCAGAAGAATTATGAAACAAAATCTAATTAAATGCTATACACAAGAGATACTCCTAATACAAAGTACTTAGAAAAGTTGAAAATTAAAAAGAAGTAAGTCATGAAGTAAACAAATGCAATAGAAAAGTTGAAAATTAAAAAGAAGCAAGTCATGAAGTAAATGAACACAACTGAGAAAATACTACAAAATATTAAGAAAAAGACTGAAGATAAACTCAGTAGAAAAATGGTCAAGAAACTTGACCAGATACTTTGGACATATTTTGACTAGATGTCTACCTAATTATTATTCTTAAAAATACAAATTAAAGCTGCTACAAACCCACCAGAATGGATAAATATTAAAAAGACTCAAAATACCAAGTGTTGGCAAGGATATAAAAATGCAAGAACTCTCATAAACTGCTGGTCATGGTATAAACTGGAGAACCACTTTGGAAAACATTTTGCCATAAATTTGTAGAATGTGTTCTCTTTAATGTACCCATGCAATTCTAGATATAGACACATCAGAAATGTGTGCATATGTTACCAGCAGGCATGCATAAGAATGTTCATCAGCTAAAGCCAGAAAAAATCAAATAATCATCAAGGGTAGAGATATAGTCATGCAATGTAACATAATACAACGATGCAAATAGGTAAACTATATTGTATGCAATAACACAGGTGAAACTTATAGGCATAGTGTTGAGCTAGAAAGACCAAACACGATTTAATTCCATTGATATCATCTTCAAAAACAAGCAAAACGAAAATCCAGTGTAAACTGATGCACATTTTTGTGGCAAAAGAATAAAAAATGGCTGAGTATGATAGCATGCACCTATAGTCCCAGCTACTTGGGAAGAAGGAAGGAGGATCACTTGAGCCTAGGATTTGGAAGCTGCAGTGAGCTATGATCATGCCACTGCACTCCTGCCTGTGATAGAGTGAGACCCCACTGCTAAAATAAAAATAAAAAATAAAAAGAGCAAGGAAGCGACTACAAGTTTCCTATAAATATCAGGAGGAGACTTCACCCAAGGAGAAAGAGGAAGTAGAAGTCATGGTGGGAGATGGGCAGGGAAGTAGGGGGTGTTTCTGAGCTATGCCAGTTTTCCACTTCTTGACCTAGATTGATTTATTTATTAAATTTCATACTTAAGTTTTTATGCAATGTTCTATAATGTGCTTTATTCAATGATAAAAAAAACTTAAAAAAAAAAGTAAACTGTTGTTTGAGACCAGCCTAGGCAATACAGCAAGACCTTGTCTCTACAAAAAAATCAAAACATTAGCCAGGCATGGTGGCATGCACCTATTATCCCAACTACTTGGGAAGCTGAGGCAGGAGGACCACTTGAGCCCAGGAGTTCAAGACTGCCGTAAGCTGTGATCATGCCGCTGTACTCCAGCCTGGGTGACAGAGTGAAGCCCCAAATCAAAAAAAAAAAGTGAAATAAAACAGCTTCTAAAAACTTTCCCTGAAAACGTTCTAAACTAACCTTTGAAAGATGCTCAAGAATTTTCAGTGTAAGAATATTTTTATTTTAGAAGTCTTTTGAAAACTAAAGATACAGAATAGGTTGCAATGATAAAAAATCTACCAAATACATATATCTGTGCATGGAAATTTGATCAAAGTTACTTATTTAGCAAATTCACTCCTCCCAAAGGCTATCAGTTCTAATGCTCTTTTCCACAATGCTGCTATGGCTTTGCTTTGAGATAACTTATGCTTCATTTACTCAAAGCTAACTTACATTTTAAACAACAAATTCATAGGACATCAAAAGGGCATATTCTAAGATGAGAAAAAATTCCACTGAGTCTGGTAATATTATTTCAGAGTTAAATAAAGAGTTTAAAATATTTAATTTTTAAAACTTCTAGTATTCATTTGATAACAACTATTTCTAGATTAAAATACAAAAAAAGCAAAGCATTTGCCAATGATTTTCTAAATGTCATTAGGTAGGCAAGTGCCAGGAAAAGAAAAATGAATAAAATAATATTAAAATAAATCAATGGTTCTCAACCAGGGACAATTTTGTTCTGAGACATTTGGCAATATCTGGAGACATTTATGTTTGTCACAAAGGAGTGGTGGTACTAATGGCATCTAATAGATAAAGGCCAGGGATGCTGTTAAGCATCCTACTTTGTATAGGACAGTCCCTGTTAAAGAATTTAATGACACTTTTTAAAGTATAATAAGGGAGACTTTTTTCTAGACTATTGGGATAGGTATAGGGACCACTGTGATAAGATTTTTCAGTGGGAAAGAGAGATTGGGCTCAACTCCAAATTCAGCATGGGACAAGTGGGAACTTGTAGCCAAGGAACAAGGTAGGGATAAGCAGATGGAAAATTACTGAGAAGAAGCATCAGGCTCCCCCAGCCTAACAGAATTCTTGCTTAAGATTGGCTGAGGTTATCATACATCCTTGGGGGAATGTTAGATGATGAAGATAGATATTGAGGGTGATCAGATATCAAGAATGGAGGTGGTTTGCTAAACTGACGTAGCAGAGTTCTTGCTAACAATGGAGTTTAAAAGGACTTGTATAGACAGGCCTAGGAGAAGGTTCAGGAACCTGTCTAGAGTCTGGTCAAGCAAAAAGTCTTTGTTATTCCCCAACAACAGAGAATTATCTGACTCAATATGTAAATAGTACCCAGGTTAAAAAAAAAAAAACAAACCCTGGAATAAATCAAGAGAGAGAAGTTATCACATGTACCACATAATGTTAAGCAAAAAAGTAGATTATAAAATATTAGTGTGATTCTGTCTTTGTTAAAAACAAAGAAAGTGTGCTTATGTAATGTGTGTATATATGCACTTACAAAAATGGTAAGAATGGTTGGCTTGGAACCAAATCAAAGTTGAATTTTATTTTCTTTTGCCTTATTTTGTTTATCTGTAATATCTTATTTTTCTATGGCCATTACATTACCTGAACAATAAGAAAAATATAAATTTGGTTTCTACCAAAAGGGAACACTGGCTTTGACATCAGAAAGAGCTGGTGTGTTTCAAATACTTTAATTTTTATTTTGTATTTTTGATATCAAAGGTATCAAAAGAGAATGAGCTGGTTTGAAAACTGGTTGTGTCTGTCACTAAGAGTATGACCATAACCTTCTGAGGTAATTTTCCTTTTGGTAAAATGGGGAAATGATACAGCAGGTTTGTGCCTCTTCTCCTGTTTAGTTTACAGACAACTGCATCCACACACACACTCACATCATCATCTCAATAGAAAAATCAAATTGAATAAGAATTCATTTTACTTCCATCTTTAATGCGTGAGGAAAGTGTATTCATTTAGAGCATAAGGAGAAAGTATATTCATTAGAAGTTAAAAAGATGAAGATGAAAGGAATTTCTAGGTATTTTCATAGACTAGAGAAGTTATCCTCCCATTTACACCTATTTCACTTAAAAACTGATCTACCAGTGAGTTCCTTTTTATTTTCTCATTCAAAATACATTCATTGAGTACCCATAATTCACCAGGTATTGAGCTAAGCCCAGGAAGAACAAATGGAAAAAAAAAAGAAGAGTCTCCTCGAGGAAGTCTAATTGATAAGTGGAGAATGATGCAAACACGTAGTTATAATGCAATGTGTTAAATACTATCAGGCTGGTTGCAGTGACTCACACCTATAATCCCAGCTCTTTAAGAGACTGAGGCGGGAGGATTGCTTGAACCCAGGAATTCAAGACCCAGTCTGGGCAACACAGCAAGACCCCGTCTCTATTAAAAAAAATATACTATTACAGACATATTCACTGAATACTATGGAACTAAAGAGGAGAAACTGTAACTAATCTGTGTGTATTACTAGCATTCTACAGTACCATTCTTATATTATCATCATCAGGTCTCTTTTTGTGTTGTTCTGAAATAAAACAGACTGATGAAGCAACTGTTTAATCATAAACAGGAAAAAAGAGAAAACAAATCATGGATATAAATCTATAGAAGGTGTCATAGTGCTGTCAGCAGCAACAAGCAGAAGAAATGAAAGAATCCCTGAAGGCAGGAAGGTAGGTGGCAGGGTGAAATTGAATCAGCCTCCATTCTGTTACCATCAGATGGTCCTCACATGCCTAGCTGGCATCTGGGGTGGGGGAACAGTAGATGGAATGAATCTGAGTGGGAAGAAATGGAATCAGTATGCCATCACCAAGTTATGTGCTGGATTGGGATAGAAAACTTATAATTCAAAAGTGTGCCTATATTCAACTATTGCAACCACTTAGAGTAACAATGGTATTCTATTGTGCTAGTAGAAAGTGCTTATGGAATACATATGTTCTGGAGGTAGGGAGATACCTGGGATACCAGGAATCAGTACGCTAAATAAGAACACGATTGCTTCAGGATGTGCAGCGCCTTAAACAGCTTGTGGATTAGAGAACTGAGATGAACAATACAGGCTTTCAAAACAAGTTAGCATCAGCTAAAGAATATGCGGGGACCTCCCAAAACAGAATTTATTTTTTTTAAATTGTGTATTTATTCTTACATGCTTAAACACCAGTCACCTTCAAAGTACTCTTTGATGCAATACACCTATCCAGATGCTTTTTTCACTGCTCAAAACAGTTTTTGAGTTCGTCTATTTTGATATCTTTTAGTGCTTCTGCCGGTTTTTTTTGTTTGTTTTTGTTTTGCTTGTTTGTTTCTCCTCTTCCACACAGGCAAAATCTTTTTCTTTGAAGACTTTTTTCCATCCGGGGAAACAAAAGTTGCTCCGGGATATCAGGTGAATAGGGAGGGTGGGGCACGGGGGCGGGAGAGGGGGAGGCTTGCCGCTTTTGGTCAAAAACTGCTGAACATGCAGTAGCGTGGTGTGGGCAGGTGCACTTGTCAATCACCCATCATGAAATTGGCAAATGTGTTAAAAGACTCTCAAAAAAAAAAAAAAAAAAATCCCTGAAGCCCTACGCAGCCTCTCACAATAACGCTAGCTGGTACACTGATGCTGATGGGTTCCTAGGACACTTGCCTAGCAGAAGGGAAGCCTATACTGTACTACAAGGGGCCCGCCCTCCGAAAAATGATTCCGGGTTTTTTTGGGGGGGGGAGTCCCCCATCGTACAGTGAAGGGTGCGACAGAGTACAAGTTGGAATTAAATATGAATCCTTGGTTTAACAAAAAACACTACAAGCAATCTAGTTGTTTATATTTGGTTTAGAAGGCAATGGGAAACCATAGAAAACATAATGCTATTTTCTTCAGATTTTCAAAATTACCTATTTTGATTAAAAGGAATTAGGAAGAACCTCCATGATGCTTACTATAAGGACAAAAATTAGCTACCAGCTTCATTGTCCTGCCACGAAGAGGGGACAGGGACGAGAGAAGGGAAAGAGAATAAGGTGTTAAGTAGCGTTCCACTGCTGGTGTTTGCCAAATACTCCTAGCTCATACTATTCCCCAGGCCTGGAACACGACTGTCTAGTTGACTCCGCCTCATCTTTCAGGTTTCAGCTGAAATATTACTTCCTCAGGGAAGCCTTTCCTTTCCTCCTCTCTCCATCTCCTCCCCCTTCCCCTATAGCCGGTCTCTCCAAGTTGCAATTAAATAATGTTTTGAAGTTAGTTGTTTAGAGCGCGTCTCCTCTTCCACGCTCCAACCAACGCCTCATCTTCAAGTAAGTTTTCAGGGTCAAGTGAACGACCTTGAGATTTTGCTGACCGAGGGGGCGGGCGTTCATCTCCTGCGCCTTGCAATACTGATGGGCAGAATGCAGCCCGTAAGTATCTAGGGACTGAATGAATGAATGAGATTGTTTTAAGGGGCTGCATTGCCAAGATCATCGGAGGCACCCAACAAAGAGCAATGAGTGCGTCATTTAATTCTCACAAAACCACGGCAACCATTTAACCCGGATACTGCAGTCTAGACGAGGAAGAAAAGTTCCGCCGTCCCCTACGGCGACAGCGCGGGGCCCGGGAGCCAGCCGCGTCGACTCCCCAGCCGG
>NW_007246553.1:158671-179939 GCF_000164805.1 Carlito syrichta
GGTCCCGGCGAGGCGCGGCCCCGGCGTGAATCCTTGAGCTCTGGCAGGATCTGGGAGAAGGCAAGAAGGAGGGTAGCACGCCCTGGCTGCCCTTGGAGAAGCTCTCATTTCCAAGAATCTCAGAAAACAACTCGGTCAATTTTTGCCAAAAATTCAACTCTCCTTTGCTACATGGCAAAAAGAAAATAAATGCTCTTTCTCTCTCTCTCTCTCTCTCTCTCTCTCTCTCTCTCTCTCTCTCTCTTTTGGTTTGAGAAAGGATTCATTGAGAGGACAGAAAAGTTCCTACGGTGGGGTTGCTCACGACTATTTCTTACTTGCTCTTTATTTTCAACTGATTTCTTGTGTTTCTTAGTTTGGATTCTGACCTTTGCGCTAGACGTCTGCATGTGGTGGAAATCTAGGAAAGGAGCCCCTAACCGCAATTTCCTAACCTTTGGACAGAGGGTGAAGCAGGGACTTCCTTTTTACCTATACAGACATAACAGGCTTAAAAAAGGATCGGACATTATTAGCTCTATTACCTACCCTGTAGCCAACTCAGGTAATTAATTCAGAAATTTATCATTACCCAGCTACCAAGAACGGGGGAGGGGGCGGGGAAAAGTTAAACCTTTAGAGCTACTGACATTAAGGATGAGCAGTCCCTAGGGTTGAAAACCCTGGGTATGAGTGCCGCTCCCATTTGGAACTCGAGTTACTCCGTCTGAGGTACATGGAAATGGCAAGGGAAAATGAACTGGTGTGTGTATTTCTAAATGTGCTACGATCAGCTAAAAACGAAACCTTAATGACTAGGTTTATTGAGGTGTCATGCAATAATTCTTAAATGTTCTGCAATTAGAAGTCTCTACCTTATGAAGGCAATTTAGAGAATTATAGCAAGATGGTGAAGCACGACTCCTTCATGTGCTTATTCTTCATTCAAAAGCCTTCTGTCGGTTCCCCAGTTTAAAAAGATGCCTAATTTCATCTATTTTCATCAGTACTCATAAATATCAATATCAAAATCAATTGTTTCTTTGTGTTTAGATAGATTTAGGCAGGGAATTCTCTCATGGGTCAGCAAAGAGGTATGGATAATTTAACTAAACAGAAAAAAATAATAAAGTTGATGCCCCTGACTAGTTAAGAACCCCTAGGAATTCAGTTTCAGTTGGAAAATTTTAGAGCTATTTCAGAGTACTCATTAACGAGCTTATATTATTCATATTAGATCTGCCTTGGCAATCTCTTATTCTTAGTGGCTCCCTCTAATAACTTCCTCATTTTATTGCTGTGTGCATCATGATGTTCTTTAGTATATCCAAGAGAGTTTTTGATGTTGGAATATGCAATGACTCAAGTTTCACTCTAGCAGCTTGAAAGAGTGATAATGAGGTGCTCTCCTTTTTATATTTATACTCCCCTTACAGGCGTATAATTTCATTTAAAAGTTCATATTGTTCTTCTAGATTTTCTATTCAGTAACAAAATGCAAAACAATGATCGTTCCCCTAAGAACAACTTTAAGTTTTCTAAGAGCTATGATAAGGATTTTGCTGCAAACTCTGAAGATATCATTTGGGAATTTTAACACAATATGCTTGAAAGCCAGATGAAAGGAGAGGTTCTAAATTAAAATGTGTGGATGAAAATCTGTAATCTGACACTAAATCAGTAGTGATATAGTAACTGGCAAAGAGTATTGCTGGAAGAAAGTGAAGATCTGGTTGCCCAAAACTTGTGTTAATAAAATTCACCCAGCCCCCCGCAGTTCAACATTGTAAGAAGAATTAGACCACAAAGACAAAGAAAAGATGAGACACTTAAGAAGAATAAAATACTGAAAATAATAACAGTAACTAACATTCATGGAGCATTTATTAAGTGCCAGACACCATGATAAACACTTTACATGCATTATGCCATTTAATCCTCACAACTACCCTCTACAGTTGATACTGTTATTACTCATTTTACAAACGAGATCATTAAAACTTAGTTAAGTAATTTCCCCATGGTCATATAGCTGGAAAGTTGTGGAACAAGTTCTCAGACTTAGGTTTGTCTGACCTTTAGAGCTACAAAGAGATTTTTATATCAGTTACGTTATTTTCATTTTAAAAGATCTGATCTCTCCTACCATTTTACCATTTTGAGTGCATGCTGGTAATCCTTCCTTCTTCTCAAAATCACTCTTCTACTTGTGAATTAACAGACCTAATTGGCAAGGCAACACAGACAATGATTAAGTAATGTGGCTCTTGAATTAGACCACCACCTCAGTTCAAACAATAATACCCATACTAGAAAGCTGTGAGACTGTGAATCATTGATTTAACCTTTCTCTGCCTCAGAGTTTTGGTTTTTTTTACATCTGTAATTAGGGATAATATTAGTACCTACCCCACAGGATTTTCATAAGACTTTAATGGGATAGTGTGTGCAAAAGCATTTGGTACGTATCGGAGCATAAACTGAGTGCTCAGTACCTATTAGCTATTTTTAACAGGATGCATATGATAACATTCTCTAGCAAAAACCTATGAAAGCAAAAGTTTAGCTGGCATTTGCCGCAGGAGAAGGAAGTGAAGTATCGACCCATACCCCTTTTTAGACTTTTTTTTTTGAGTTGGAGTCTCACTCTGTCACCCAGGCTGGAGTGCTGTGACACGCTCCTGGCCACCGCAGCCTCGACGTGGTGGGCTCCAGTGATATCTCTGCCTCAGCCTTCCAAGTAGCCAGAACCATAGGCACATGCTACCCCGCCCGGTTAATTTTTGATTTAGTGTAAAGACAAGGTCTTGCCAAATTGCCCTGGTGGGTCTTGAATCTGCCGGCTCAGGCAATTCACTCGCCTCCGCCGCTGAAAGTGCTGGGATTACAGGCTGAGCCATCGAGCCCAGCCCCTTTTTGAACCTTCTGAGTAGCTCCCCCACAGTTGAGGAAGAGAAGATGAAGTAAAAGGTGACTAAATGCAATCTATAACTGCTATAGGAAATGTAACTTTTTGTGTATTTATACCATTGATGATGGACTGAATACTAGAGAGATGTTTCTAAGTTTGAGTATTGGTTACCATCACTAAATAGGCAGCAAAATCTCAGGCTCATTCTGCAAGGAAAAGTATCTGTAAAAGAATGCGTTGGCTTCTTCATATCAATCAAATCTTGCTCATTATAGTTTCTGGTAGGTTCTATCACAGATAGTATCACAGTCATTTTTGCTGCATTATGGTTTGAAGCCTAGTATATGAACAGAGTCAGAAAACCGATATATGTGGATATGATTAGTCAAAGTTTATTTTTAAAAGGATTCACAAAAGGATTTCTTTAAATTTGTCATTTTTCACTTTTTTGGCAATTGGATTCTTCTAGGAATTAAAAGAGTGCTGTTGAAATAATGGTAGCTAATGTTTATTGAACTCTTACCATTCTAAGTTCTTTACATATATTAGCGTACTTATTTTCAAGGCAACTCTTTGAAGTTTTTTTATTATCATCTTCATTTTACAGATGAAGAAAACTGAAGTATCCGGGTTATGTAACCTGAGTATGATCACCCAGCTAGCAAGTGACTGAGCTAGGATTTAACCCATGCAGGCTGGCTCCAGAGCCAGAACTTTGACTCTTAACCATTTCCCCTAGAAAAGTGTCTCTTTGTACATACCCTTATTATATATTTTCCAATTTTCCATACAGTTTAGAGGCACATGAACTTCCTTAAGTGCAACTATAAACCCTGTGATAACCTACTAGAAATAGTGAGGACCTCTAGTGTATCTAATATGTTGATTACAAAAATATACCTTATAAGCAATCTTTTAGAAAACAATTAATTATAGAAGGGTACTAAAATTTTGAAATAAAAAATACTGCAGAATTCCCCACACTATCCATCTTCTGTTAGTAAGCCATAAGCAGTCCTTCTCTAGTTGCTTGCAGGGCAAATCTGTGGTAGTGATTAGCATCTATCCCTTCTTTTGAGACATGTCTTTGTCACACTTCAACTATGTGATTCCAACAAAGGCTGCCATGTTCTTGCTTGATTCTGTCACCCTGTTGACACTTGATTGGTCTTGATATTTGATACATAAAGGAAGAGCCAATCAGAGTCCTTCTCTTGCATTTTTCAAACCAGAATTGACAAGATTTTCTTCCTTTCCATAGTGGCAGCTATGGATTATGGAATTTGAATATAGTCAGTGCCACATAGCAGAAACTGTTCTACAGAGTTTTTAAATGTGTTTGTGTGATGTAATAGGGAGAATAAGAAAGAGTAAAAATGAGGGATAATAAAATAAATGGAAGAGAGAAATTGAGTACTGACTACCGCTTAGGCCCTCGTTTGTTTCTGTGTCCCTTAATATCAGCTTCCAGCACTGTGGTTAATTAATACTTCTTTCAACTCTCTGATATCTTTCCAATACTTTGCCCTGTTTGCCTAAAGTGGTTTGAGTTGGGTTTCTAACACTTGTCACCAGAAAATTCCTAACATATGTATAATATTATGTATACACTATTTCTAGTAGGCTATCACAGGGTTTATAGTTGGACTTCAGGAAGCCCATGTGCCTCAAAACTGTATGGAAATTTGGAAAATATATAATAAGGTTATATACAAAGGGACACACTTTTCTAGGGGAAATGGTTAAGAGCCAAAGTTCTGGGTCTGGAGCCAACCTGCATGGGTTAAATCCTAGCTCAGTTACTTGCTAGCTGGGTGATCATACCCAGCTAGGAATTTGTATAATACTATATTTATATGTTAGGAATATATAATATTATACATATATACATATATAATACATTATTATGTATAATACTATAATTATATTACTATTTTTATTATCTTATTGTGATATGCAAAATTCTAAAATGATCCTTAAGAGGTCGGACCTTGTGGCATGTGCCTATAATCCTAGCTCCACCGGAGCCTGAGGTGGAAGCATCACTTGAGCCCAGGAGTTTGAGGCCAGCTTGAACATGGTAAGACCTCTCTCAACACACACACACACACACACACACACACACACACACACACACACACACACACACACGATGGCTTCCAAGAGTCTGCCCATTGATGGACATACCTGGTATAGTCTCTTGAATGTGGGTGGGACTTGTGAATATGATGGGATGTCACTCCCAAGGTTGCATTATTTTGTATGGCAAAGATTTCAAGTTAGAGAAATACTCTCCTATAGTAGAAATACTCTCCTTTGAAGAAGATGAAGGCCACCATGAGTTTTATAGCTGCAAGGGACTGAATTTTGTCAACAACCCAAATGAGCATGGAAGAAAACCTTGAGCCCAAGAGATTACAAACTGAGTGGACCTCTTGATTGCAGCCTTGTGAGACCTACTCAAAAGACCCAGTTATGCCTTGTCTGAACTTTTGCTCTACAGAAACTATGAGATAAAAAGTGGGTATTGTTTTAAGCCACTACGTTTGTGGCAATATGCTATACATCAATTAAAAAAATACATTCAGAGAAAAAAATATAACATGCTTTGTCAAAGAAAACTAATATTCTCCCATGAATGTTAAAAGACAAAAAAGTTACTTCAGCAACCAGGGTAGTAAGAGTTATAGGATGAATTGTGTCCTCCTAAAATGCTGGGATTACAGGTGTGAGCCACTAAACCCTGCCTAGCACAATACTTTATTTATTTATTCGAGTTGGAGTCTCACTCCATTGCCCACACTGGAGTGCAGTGGCATACTCATGGCCACCCCAGTGCCGAATTGCTAGGCTCTGGCGATCCTTCTGTCTCAGCCTTCCAAGTAGCCAGAACTACAGGCGTGCGCCCTGTAATTTTTTATTTATTGTAGAGATGAGTTCTCACTAAGTTGCCCAGTCTGCTTTCGAACCAGAGGGTTCAGACAATCCTCTCACTTTGACCTCCCAAAGTGCTGGGGTTATAGGAGTGAGCCACTGCACCCAGCCTTAATTTTTAAATAGTCATTATTTTTTGATAAATTTTTAAAATTTCCATTGTTGGAGATGGTTTTATTACTACAGATATTTTCGCAAATATAATACTGTGCTTCTGGAAGGCCAGAATACTGTGTGAATTATAATTCGAATAGTAGAAAACCTGGGATGCATGATGTGATCGGTCATTGTTGGATTGAGTTGAATCACATCTATAATTGTTTTTTGTTAAGACTGTATTCATTTATCACTTTGGGGGACTAAGGCGAAAGGACTGCCTGAGAGACCAGCCTGGGCAACATGGTGAGACCTTATCTCCACAATAAATAAAACAATTAACTGGGTGTGGTGGTGTGCGCCTGTAGTTCACTTGGAAGGCTGAGGCAGAAAAATCGCCAGAGTTCAGCAGGTTGACGCTGGGGTGGCCTGGAACGTGCCACTGCACTCCGGCCGAGGCGATGGAGTGAGACTCCAACTCAAACAAAACAAAACAAATCAAAGACAAAAACAAATTGTCTTCATTTATAATAGATTCTATCATTTTACAATAACCAGGTCATTATGAAGACACTTCCTAATGTATCCCACATTCCTTTCCTCACCATCCCATTGTTACTGTGACAGTTATCACTATTACCTCTTCTTAGACCACTTCAGTAGCTTCGGTGATTTTTTCCCCTCTTGCTCTCTTACAATTTGTTCTCAATGCAGCAGCATAAATGGTCTTTTTTCAAAAAGTAAAATTGCTCATGTTATTCACCTGGTTAGAACTCTCTGTCTCATTGCTGTTGGATACAATGCAGTCCTACTCTTACCCATAAGGCCCTGCTCAGTTGCTAGTTTATCTGCCAGCCTCCTTTCCCCTCAGTTCATTAGTTCCAGTCCCACTGATCTTCTTTCTGTGCCTGGAACACTCCCAAGTCATTCCCCTCTCAGGGTATTACATGGACTGTAATCTGTAACTGCTGTCTAGAACATTCTGCTCCAGATCAACTCTGTCTTTACCTTCAAGTCTCATTTCAAGTGTCACCTTCCCAAGGAAAGCCTTCTCAGACTCCTCATCTAATGCTAGCAAGGGCCTTCCCTGCACTTTGCAATATACTTTATCACTTTATTTGCTACCTGGAATTTAGCACTATCTGAAATGGTCTTATTTACTTAATTCCTTATTATCACTCCCCCTTGAAATGGAAGGCTTACTCCTGATACATGTTAGACATTGAATATTAAGGTAAATGGATACATATACAATGCAATATAGATTTCAAAGCATTTATTTAAAAATGAAAACCCCATTAAATCCAATTAGAAAGCGACTCCTTCTTGTGTAAATGAAACATAATTCCTAGAGAAAAATGAAATTATAATGGGGGAAGGGAAGACAGGCAAAACATAATTTCTGTCTTTCTTATTTGGAGAAAGTCTTCCAAATTAATACTTTTTAATGAATTAATTGTTTTACTATAAAGAGTTTAAGAATCTTCATTTTGTATTATTCATTCCATTTCTTCTCACTGACAATCACAATGTTGCAAGGTAGACTGTGAGTTTCAAGTAAGAACAAATAAATTGTTTTTCTTGAAAATGCCCTTGTAAATAAAATGAAGGAAAAATAACCCTTTATTTAGTTTCTTATGATATTCACAACATCCTACAGAGTGACTAAGATAAAGTAGATAATACAAAATTATAATTTCAATTTATTTCTTTTTAACTTAGAATTGGACGTGTAATCAGACAAACATCTGAGATACATATTTTGCTTCTGTCTTCTATTGAACTTTTGTATCAATCCAAATTACAAATTATAGTTATAAGCTACAGTCAGCAAAAACAGATTGGCTCAGGCAAATGAATGGCTGTGTTGATAGCTTCTATTCGATGCCCATCAATGTAACATGAGAACTTCACTTTGTCCAAAAAGCAGAAAAAGTGCTGTTAAAAATGCTAAAATATAAAGTTTTTTCTTTTATTTTACAATTTCTCTCTCTTGCAACTTGTTATGGCATTGTAAATTTGCTACTTAACATTGTCTTAAGTAAAGAAAATTTAAAAATGTAAACTATTAGCATGAATTTTTACTCTTTATATTTCTATTGTGTATGACAGCCTTAAATGTAAATATAAGAATATCTAACTTGTGTATGAAATCACCAAAATTATAGAATTCGTATTTTTAAATTGTATATGAGTGTGTTTTTCATTTTTCCCGGAATAGTGGAAACTGCACAAAACTTACTCAACTTTGAAAATTTTACTTCCTTATATACGCATATTTATCCACCCTTTCTAACTTTTCTTAGAGATGAGTAAGTAGAAACTAAAACTTAAAATAACTGTGGGGCCCTATCTTTCTCTTTCCTCTAATGTCATTTGATGTATAAATAGATGGCTAATACAGGAAGTGACATGAGTAAGAAAGAATACGATAGGGTTCCTAGAATGCCATTGCCTTCTGTCTTCTCTCAAATTCCGGGGTGAAGGCAAAGCATGGCCTCTCAGAGTTGTCCACTGTTTACAGTCATAGATGTAAAACCTTGACTTTGTACTCACTTGAGTTCTGTTGAGTTCTCATGCATTATGGGCACACAGAATGCTATCCTCAGGGAGCATTGGGAACACTAACAAGGACAACACTATTGAGAGAGAATAGAGTGGCAAGTGACAGTTGAAATGTATGTTGTGTATATCTCCTCTGCTTACATGTATACTGCATTGTCTTACCAGAGTTAACCTTCAATTCATAAGTTCAAAAATAAAATTATTAAGAATTTCAAGATAGCAACCGAATTATATTAAACCAAGCAAAAGGCCTTTTGGGGTGTGGGGCCCTGTGCTACTGCATTGCATCCGTGCCCGAGTTGTACCTGTTAACCTCTCTGAGGGCCCATCTTTCCTTTAATGTGTATGAACTGGGAAGCTCTGTACATGATACACCTATTGTCTGAAAATCTTTTGGGGAAACATTCAATGTTACATATTTTCCTAGATTCCTGGAATACCACTGCCCAGGATATTAATTTATTAAGGACTCCTCAGTTGATCCTTAGCACCAATTGAGGTCTAGCAAAAGGGGCAGCATTTAAATTTAACAAATCTAGGCTTTTTTGAAAAATTAGGTCAGATCAAATGGTCTCTGCAACAGACAAAGGCTTCTGATTTTAAGAGAAAATAATAATATAACAGTAGATTTGGCATACGATGAAACAATAGAATAATTGCTATGTCAACAAAATGAAATACATGATTTAGAATTTTTTCAAATGTTTTTTAGTTTTCTAAAACTCTATACTTAGAAAAATATATATTCACAGATCCACACAAGACATTATATACAGTTATACAGTATATTTTTCCAGTCTTGTCCTGAAGGCTATGACCTCCCCAGGGCTAAGCCATAATGTGAGCAATTGGGATCTGTAAGATGATGCCATCCATGGTACTTATTATTTGTTTTGGTCAGTAAAGTTTCATTTCATTTCACTTCCTTCCATGGGTAACACACTGCAGCCTACTTAATTCATATCAAGTATCTGGCAAATTCACACAGGTTTTTATTTATAAAAGGGATTAGAATATTGGGAATTTTAATTAGATAATAGTTTTCTATAGAAAAGTAATAATAATTTGCAAATATACAAGGGTACCTGCATAATCAATGTTTGTATACCTAACCCTGAATTGTACCCATCTTTATAATAAAATAATAATTTAAAAAGATAAAAAAATTTGCAAATATTTTCTGTGGGTTGTCTTTTCATTCTCCTGCCAGTATCTTCACAGAGCAAAATTTTTAAATTTTGATCAAGTCAATTCACCAATTGTTTTATGTATTTTGTTTTGTTGTTGTTTTTGAGTCAGAATCTCACTCTGTTACCCAGGTTGGAATGCAGTGGCACACTCACGGCCACTGCAGCCCCTACCTGCTGGGCTCAGGTGATCCTTCTGTGTCGGCCTTCCAAGTAGCTGGAACTACAGGTTTGCGCCACTATGCCTGGCTAATTTTTGATTTATGGTAGAGAAGAGGTCTCACCATGTTGCCCAGGCTGGTTTCAAACCTGTGGGCTCGGGCAATCCTGCCTCCCAAAGTGCTGGGATTACAGGTGTATTGTGTTTTTTGATGTTGTATCTAAGAACTCTTTTTGTAACTGAAGGTCACAAAGATTTTCTCCTATGTTTTCTTCTAAAAGTTTTCTCATTTTACATTTTGCATTTAAGTCTGCGATCAATTTTAAGTTAATTTTTGCATGAAGTGAGAAGAGGTCATGATTCTACATGTCAATGTCCAGTTGTTCTAGCACTATTTGTTGAAAAGAGAATCCTTTCCCGTTGAATTATCTTTGCACCTTTGCCAATAATTTGTTGCATGGGTACTTGTCTGGGCTTTTTTATTCTGTTCCATTGAAATGGTTGCTTATGTTTATACCAATACCTTACTCCCTTGATTACCATAGCTTTATAATAAATCTTGAAATTAGGTTGCATGAGTTCTTCAGTTTTGTTCTTTTCAAAATGACAACCTAATTTTTAAAATGGAAAAAAATAATTTAAAAAATGAGAAAAAGCTTTGAAAAGAAACTTCACCAAAGAATATATGACAAGGAATATATAACTCTTGAACAACATGATTTGAACTGGACGGGTCCACTTACACCCAGATTTTTTTTCAATCAACTATGAATTGAAAATAAAGTATTAACAGAATGTGAAACTGGAGTACATGGAAAGTCTATTATGTACATACAAGTCTTGCCGAGCCAACTGTGGGAATTGAGTATGCATAGATTTTGATATACGTGAGGGGCCTGGAACCAATTCTTCTTGTATACAAAAGGATGACTGTACATGGATGGCAAGTAAGCACACAAAAAGATGCTTAATATTATTAGTCATTAAGGAAATGTAAATTAAAACAACAAAGTACCACTACATGCCTATCAGAAGAGCAAAACAAACTCTGGGACCCTCCCCAATAACACCAGGGGCTGGTGATACTGAGAAACATCTGAAACTATCAAACACAGGTGGAAACGTAAAATGGTGAAACCACTTTAGAAAAGTTGAGCAATGTTTTATAAAATTAAATATTCACTTACCACAGTGTCCAGCAATTTCACTTTTAGGTATTTGCCCAAGTGAAGTGAAAATTTATGTTCACATAATAAAACCTGTGTGTGAATGTTTATAGCAACTTAACTCATAATTGTCAAAATCTGGAAAAAACCCAGATGTTCTTCAACTGGAAAATAGATAAACAATAAAACACTACACTTTGATAATATAGAAGAAACTACTAACATGTGTGACAACATAGACAAATCTCAAATACATATTATGGGAGGAGAAAGACTCCAGACTACATTCTACTTATGTGACATTTTGAAAAACCAAAACTATAGTGATGAAGAACAGATCAATACTTGCAGAGGTTGTGTGAGGATAATGTTGACTAGAAAGGGTTAGTATGAAGGAATTTTGTGGGAGTGGCGGGGATTTGAACTGTCCTGCATCTTGATAGTGGTGATAGATAGCTATGCATTGGTCAAAACTCAGAAGTATATCTAGTTTCTTAACTTTGGCTTCAGGGACCTTTACAAATCTACACTGTACACCAGAAAGAATGAATTTTACTGTATATAAATTAGAAAATAAACTAAATGTGGAGGTATAGTGTATTCTATTTCTGGAGAGGAACAGGGAAAGGTAACTATGTGGTAGGAGATAAGTCTGGATAGTTAAATTGCTTGTAGATTTGTAAAGGTCCCTGAAGCCAAAGTTAAGAAACTAGAGCCAGGCTCGGTGGTTCAGCCTGTAATCCCGCGCTTCGGGAGGCTGAGGTGAGTGGATTGCCTGAGCCCATGGGTTCGAGACCTGCCTGGGCAACTCGGCGAGACCTCATCCCTACAATAAATCAAAAAATTAGCTGGGCGTGGTAGCGCGCGCCTGTAGTTCCAGCTACTTGGAAGGCTGAGGCGGAAGGATTGCCGGAGGCTGTAGTGGCCGGGAGTGGCCACTGTACTCTAGTCTGGGTGACAGAGTGAGACTCCAACTTAAAAAAAAAAAAAAAAAGGAAACTAGATATACTGCTAAGTCAAAGCATTTGAATATAGGAATGTCAAAATGAAAATGATGGTTAGGTGATTTGACTGTTGACAATGTACACCATAGAACCTTGGGGAAGCAAGTAGGAAAACCAACTAAGAGGTGATAAGGAGCCAGCGTCAATGTGACTCATGCCTGTCATCCTAGCACTTTGAGAGGCTGAGGTGGAAGAATTGGTTGAGCCCAGGAGTTCAAGATCAGCTTGGGCAACACAGTAAGAGCTAGTCTCTACAAAAAATAAAAAATATTAGCCAGGCATGGTGGTGCATGCTTGTAGTCCCAGCTACTTGAGGGGGCTGAAACAAGAGGATCACCAGAACCCAGGAGGTCAAGGCTGCAGTGAGCTGTGATCATGCCACCGCACTCCAGTCTGGGCAGCAGATTGAGACCCTGACTCAGAAAAAAAAAAAAAGTTGATAAGGGCTCCCCGAAGGTTAAAATACCTTAATACCTTACATCTGAAAAGGAATTTATAAACAGAAAATTCTTTCATTTGTTCCATCTTAATCAATCCTTATAAGAACCTGTGAGGTTAGAATTATTATCTGCAATTAATAGATGAAAAATGGAGGCACAGAAAAGTTAAAATATTTGCTTAAGTTTATGGTATATAACTGTGATTCTAAGACCTGAAAGTTAGTTGTTTGCTTCTTTCCAGTCTCTTACAGTATTCACTTTCTTCCTAACATTTTTCACAATCTGGGGGTTATCAATTCATTTTCTTGCTTATTGCCTGTATTTCCCACTGGACTTCAAGGAAGAACCCTCTCCCTGCAGTTCCTTGCTGTATCCTCAGAGCCTCTGACAGTATTTGGCACATAATAGGTACTCAACAAATACTCGCTGAGTGAATAACCATCCAAGTTACAAAGCAAAGATAGAGCATTATTATAACTAGCATACCCTTTTTAACATTTATTCTATCTGCAGTGATTTTTAAAATCTCAGTAGTTTTCAAAGGCTGTGCAACAGACTCATCTAGAGATTTTTTAAAAATTCTATTTTTATCAAAGCAATACAAGTGAAATGACACCCCAAGTTTTATAATAAAAAAGAGCAGCCCCCAGCTCTAACCACTGTTACTCTTCAGTTCCTGTCACTATCTGATAGTTGGACATTACTCTAAACACTGGTATTTGCCTTTTCCACCATGAAACATACTCATAATATCCTTTCTTGATTTTTTTAATATTCGAAATTATCTGATTTCCTTTAGCTCCTTCTTATTCCCTTTACTCAGAGTTTCCACAATATTATAATTTGGGGTTTAACCGATATTCAGTGCTTAGATTAGGATGATTTAAATATTTTTAAAGTCTGAGTCACATGGTATACTATGATTACATTTTTTTAAATATAAAGTTTTTTTAAAATAAAAATTTCCCCCTGTTGTTAACAACTGCTTCATTTTCCATTTATCTCTTATATACTTACACTTAAAGGCATCTCCAAATTCTGTCATAACTCTAATACATCTCTCCATGTGGTGAAACACATCAGGAAATCTATTGGCCTACTTTTTTTTTTTTTTTTTTTGAGACATCGGTTCTGTAGATTTCCATTCTTAGCTTATCTGTATTGACTCCCTTTTAGGCCCGTCACACAGTTGTTATTCCGGAAATTTCCTTCACTGTTATCCTGGATATTTCTCTTTCCTTTCTCCAGTGTGGATTCCATATCTTCATCTCTCTTAATTCCTCTTTTTGGTGAAAAACACCTTAAGTACCTTCCTGAGAAAAGGTTCCATAGGAAGAAAACTTTTTGAAATCTTGAATATCTGAAGATACTTTTATTCTATCCTTAGGCTTGATTGATTAGATGGCTTTCTAGATTGTAAATAATCTTCCTTGAATTTAAGGATATTGCTTCATTTTATTCTAGTTTTCAGTATCTCTGTTAAGAAGCTCGATGCCTTTCTCTATTATCATGTCTGATCTTTTGCCTGCATCTGTTACTTTATCTGAAGCTCTTAGAGAATGGAAAAAAAATCTCAGCTGTTCTAACATTTTAGGATTAAATGCCTTAGCGTGAATCTTTTTCTTTCATTTTGCTAGGCACTCATTAGTTTCTTTTCAATCTGGAAACTTAGGTCATTTCAGTACTGAAAACAATGTCTTTCTTTGATGATTCCATCCCTCCCTATTCATCCTCTTTTTTCTTTGTAGAGGTTACATGTTTGATCTCCTGGATTAATTTTCATTTTCTCATAGTTTTCAACTATTTGTCCTTTTGTTCTTCTTTTGAGACTTCTCAACTTCATTTTGTCAATTGTTATTGAATTTTAAAATTTATTTTTTACTTTTCAAAGCTCATTTTTCCCTCTGAATATTTCTTTAGAAAAATCGTATCCTGTTTTCATTCATGGATGCAGCCTTTTTTCATTTTAGTTTTGGTATCTGATTTTCATGACTGTAGGTATCCTCAAAAGTGTGATGATCCCCAGAAGTTTGGCGGCTCAGCCTGTAATCCCGTGCCTTTGGGAGGCTGAGGTGAGTGGATTGCCTGAGCCCGCGGGTTTGAGACCCGCCTGGGCAGCGAGACCTCATCTCTACAATAAATCACAAAATCAGCCGGGCGTGGTAGCGCGTGCCTGTAATTCCGGCTACTGGGAAGGCTGAGGCGGAAGGATCGCCAGAGCCCAGCAGGTCGAGGCTGCGGTGGCCGGGAGTGGCCACTGCCCTCCAGTTTGGGTGACAGAGTGAGACTCCAACTCAAAAAAAAAAAAAAAAAAAAAAAGAGTGAGAGAAGCTACTTGCATGGCTTGAACTTGTGGACTGGCAGACCTTATTTTGGATGTGATTCAGCAGGGGATCTGGCTGTTTTGGAAGATCCTTCAATAGCTATGAAGGTATTTTTCCTTGGTTGAGTCAATTTCCCTAGAAAGAAATTCTCCAATATCCTCTCTAAGGGATGTGAACCTGAAAATAGTCATTATGGCAGATGAGAGGGAAGAAGTCACATAGTTCTACATGCATTTACTTTTTCCCTTCACCCCAAAGTACAGTAGGGCACCTCACCCTTATAGAGTACTCAGCTGTCTTGATGTCTTCAAGATCAGAGCGTCTCTAGCGCAGCCACACCAGGGAGCAAATCTCATTGTCTCTGGACTGAAATAGGGCAGTGTGTTATCTAGTTTCCTTTCTCCTTCCTTATACAGACTTTCAATCAAATTCTGTTGTTTACAGACTCATTTCTCACCCATAACCTCAAAGATCCTTGGGTTTTAGATTCCTGGTGACTTTGTTCTGTATTTATTTTGTGTCAAGGAGAGAGTAGAGACTAAGTATCTGAGTTCATTCAATTCACCATGTTGACCAGATTCACTAGTCTCATTCCAAACATGTAGATTTTTCTCAACTCTTCTCAGACCATCCAAGTCAGAATCTTTGGTCGGGGCGGGGGTGTGTGTGTGTGTGTGAATCTGGGATGTATTTTTGAAAAGGTCCTAAGGTGATTCTGATAACACTACACATAGAAATCATGATTGCAGGGCGGGGTACTGTAGGTCATGCCTGTAATCCTAGCACTTTCGGAGGCAGAAGTGGGAGGATTGCTTGAGCCTAGTTAGAGACCAGCCTGGGAAACATAGTAAGACTTTGTCTCTACAAAAAAAAAAATTAGTCAAGTGTGGTGGTATGTGTCTGTGGTCCCAGCTACTCAGAAGGCTGAGGCAGAAGGATTGCCTGAGTCTAGGAGATTCAGGCTGTGGTGAGCTCTGAGAGTGGCACTGCACTCCAGTCTGGGTATCAGAGTGAGACCCTGACTCAAAAAAAAAAGAAAAGAAGAAATAATTATCCCCACACCCTACTATTGGTACATATTTTATAGTTACCTTTGAAGGCACAGTGAACCAAGGACAGGGAAATGAGGAAAAGGACAGGTTAATTCTGATAAAAGAATGGCTTAAAAGGGACAGGACTTGAGTGGTCCAGGGGCATTTTGGAGAGTGCATACTTGAATAGGAATGCTGGTGATAGTATTTCTCAGTGGAGAGCAGGTCAGGGTAGCAAGAGAACAAATATTAGAGTGCCAGGACAGCCAACTTCTGGCTAGGAGGAATGGTTGTGAGATGGTATTAAAGGACTTTACATCTAGTTTGAAGGCATAGTAGAAGTTTTTTTTCCTCCAACTCTGCTTCACCTTATTTTCTTCCCTCCTCTTGACCCTCTCCCTATTTTCCCTATATGAATTTGAAAAATAAAGGAAGTCACATAACCATGCTGAACATCTGAATTTTGTTTTTGTTTTTTTAAGTTGGGGTCTCTCTCTGTTGCCCAGGCTGATCATAGCTCACTGCAACCTTGACCTCCTGGGTTCAGGCAATCCTTCTGCTCAGCCTCCTGAATAGCTGGGACTACAGACACATGCCACTGTACCACGGGGTCTCACTATGTTGCTAGTCTTGAACTCCTGGACTCAAGCAATTCTCCCACTTCAGCCTCCCAAAGAGCTGAAATTACAGGCATAAGTCACATGCCTGGCTGAAAATGTGAAATCTGGAAAGTCAAAAAAACAATCCTAAAGACAATTTCACAGAAATATGACCTCTAGTAACAGTATTCATTCAAAAGAATAAATTTCAAAATCAAAGAAATTCATATCCACTGAAAACACACTGTGGCATGCACAGAGTAAGGACAGATTTCCATACTGCATACCTCATCACCATCTCTATCTTAGGAGTGGTATGTACAAGTGGTTAGGTATGAATTGTGGATTAAAAGGGCAGAGATTCACGAATCAAAGATGTTGGCAGAAAGGTAGAAAAGAGACACAGATGAAGAAAAAGAGATGGCTAAGTATGGGGACTACAGAACTAAGATGGCACATAACCCCGATTCCTCTGTTACAGCCGACCTGCTTCTTGTGCTTGCTGTCCAGAAAAACCAAGACCAAAGCAGCCATTACAGTAGAGAGTTTAATATTGCAAAGCAGCTGAGGATGATGGGAGATCATTCTCAAATCTTTTCCCCCAAGAATTTGGAGGGTGGGGAGTTTTTAAAGGGAATTTGATGTGCAGGGGGCTAGGGACTGCTGGTTGGTTGATAATGTAATGGGGGTGTCAAAACTACCTTCATGTTGCAGAGCCAATTTCTGGCAGAGGGGTCATCATAGGACTAATGGAGCCAGCTTTCTAGAATGTGTTCTGGACCCAGGTGGGGCCTCAGATTCATCAAAGTACAAAGTCTGAAAAATATCTCAAATACCATTCTTAGATTTTATGATAGATGCTACTTACAAAGCAAGTCCTGTAACCATCAACTACTAGCCCCTAGGCAGTGAGTCATCACAGAGGAAGGTTTCTGGAAGGTGGGATCCCTGGAGATTGGAGTCACTTTTGTTCTTCAGCCTCAACATTTGTATCTATGCTGTCTTAGACCCATTCTTTAAGGGATGATATGTGTATCAGATTTGCAGGGCAGTTTTCCCTCTCCCCAGGGGTCAGGACACGAAGATAATCAATTGCCCTCTATTGGAGCGAAAGCAAACCTAGAAACAACAGAGTTGCTAAATTCTAACCACAGCTGTAGTTTTTCAAGGCTTGGATCTCTTCAACAGCTTTCACGCTGTGGTCCAATATTAATTTTATATAGGTTTTCTCTGAAAGCCTGTGAGAAACTTTTAAGCAAGAAAATAAGGGAGGGGGAGAGATGAGGTGATCAGTGGATGGTGCTAATCAAAGTAAACAGCTTATTCAATTACTTTTTATAATTGCCTAGGTGTGATCTCCGAATTGTTGTATTCATTTGTCTGGGCAAGTAATACTATTAGAAGACAAAATTTGGTATTTTGGGAACATGGACAATATACTAAGGATTTACTTGCCTATAGCTAGGTAGTACTGTGTGTCATATCAAAAGTCATGGCAGTAGCTGGTATAGATCTAAGCTTTAATGATAGAAGACAGATCTATTAAATTCTATGCTAACAACCCCAACTGAGATATACATTCCTCCAGGCCGTGTGGGGGTGGTTAGTCTTTTTATGAAGCCCATGGATCATCTAGACAGGAAACTATTTTTCTTCATTCTTCAAAATTCTCCCTACATTTTACAAGACATAAAAAAGTTGCATAGTATTTTTGAAATCAGGTGAGACAAAGTGTTTGTTAAGTGTGTTGCAATGCAAAGTGATGATGATAACAGAAGAAAAACTTTAAAACTGGATTTGCTATAATTGCTTTTATTTTCCAGTTTCAAAAACACAGCATAAATTTTTGCCATATTCATATACTTCGAGTGCATTCATTCAAAATTACATTTCCTAGCACAAAACCTGGCATATGGTAGGCAGTTTTTAAGGTTCTTAAACGAAGAGGTGAGAGTAATTGTTGTAGAAAGGTAAGAATGCTGTTTTCAGAGATTTGGGTTCCTTAAAAATATACACACCCGTTGTATTTCCACCAGTTCTATTTTCACCATACCTTTATTTAAAGCTACTTTCTGCAAATCTGTAATAACTAATTCATCAACCACATCTTTCTAGATTTAGATTCCCTTCATGTAAAGGTAGAGAAATCCCAAGTTTCTTGGGAAAGATATCTGGTGATGAAGCACTCTCCAAAGTAGTATTTGGCTTCACCTAATGATTTAATGCATAAATGCATTCACTGCATTCTTACTGACATGACATATATATAATATTTAAAGTTCACAGAAATTAACTTCTGTTTTAAGAGATTTACTCACAGAGGCTGTTTGCACATTTAACAGTCACTGAAAAATACATAACATTATCATTTCTGATTTCATTAAGATTTATTTGTAGTTCAGTGATAAAGTATCACCAAATGTGAGATCATTTCAGAGAACAAATTACAAACTAAGAATTAATTACTTTCTTAACTTTGTCATCTCAATATTCTGGGCAAAGGCATTGTTGGGGAAATATAATTGAAAACAAAATCTCTCAACCCAGAAATCCTCTCCACAAAGGTTAAAGTAGAGAAAGTAAACACTTATTATTGAATAAGCATTAAACTAAAACGTGATGTGCATCACAGGGCAGATTGTGAAGACAGAAAGAAATCTTTTATATAGCCAAGAAGATACAACCCATTACATACATGTTTTCAAGACAGTAGCTAGTCCTCTAGTAAGAGGACTTGACAGTACCATTCGCCACATATAATTCATTTTTATTTAGGATGTGGGATTACCATCTTAACTAACTGACTTTAGCCAGAGGAAAAGCAAATTTCATATCGTTAAGACATGTTTGCAATTTACAGCATGTTGGCCATAGGACTTAGAATCCTACTCTCTCACAGGAGCTGGGAGATAGGGAGGGATGCTTTATCTCTTGGTATTTGCAGGATTTCAAAAAAAAAAAAAAAGGCCCTCAGGTTCTAGACAAAGACATTCTTGGATCCCAAAGCTGACAAAAGACCCATATGGTCTTCAGACGGATTTATATGCATTTCAAAGAGACGAGAAAGTACTTAACAATTAAGAATGTAGTTTTCTAAGGCAGATGATCTGAGAAAAAGAAGGGAAGGTGAACCTCATGCCCCATTTTAACAGGGAGAATTAAGCTTCTTATGTTTAATTTCAATTTGTTTTTGTTTCTTTGGCTTTGACACAGCAGACAAGCAAAGTGCAACTTCAGATTTATATTTTTCTACGTGTATAGAAGTATGTTTGCTCTTCACTACAGTCAAATAAATAACCCTGCTTAGAAAAAAAAAAATCCATTTCTCTTTGGCTCCCACAAAACTCAAAAGTTTCGGAGGGGGAGGGCGAATATGGGGTTGATGTTAGATTTGCTTCAGGCAAAGAATGTGGTTCAACCAACCTAGAAGATACAAAACCTTAAAAAGACTGTTACAGGAACATGGGAGGGCCACGCCCTCGAACAGTGACGAATGATACCTACCATACGGCTACACATCACCTAGTGATCTTTTAGTTCACATTACGCATTTTTCACCAATTTCTTTTGGTGAAGGACATTCAGAATCAGCCCTCACTGGAAGAGCAAACCAGTTTGGGTTCTCCACGCAGTCTAGACTCTCGACGAGGTAAGGCCTTACTACTAGAGCGGAGCACTCCTAGGACCTGCTGCACGCTTTTTGACAGCATCCACCACAATCCCAGCATCTTTTAGGCAGTCTCTGCAACGGGAATACAGGGCAGAAAAAAGACGTAGTTCCTGCCCTTAAGGGATTCAGAGTACCCTGCAGGAGCCGAAGACCATTCTAAAGCAATAAACGTAGCAGCAAATGCAAGTAAAATGTGGGGGCATGCAGGAAAGAAGCGAGTGATTCTGAGGGTGAAAAGTGAGTCTTCAGGGGTGGGAGGCCCGCGGCACATAAGCAGCGTCGCGTCCCGGGGATCGCGGCTCCGGGGAACGCTCAGCAGCCGGCGGGCACACTTAACATTTTAATCACGCCTCCGCCCCCACTATGCGAATTCCCTTCCGGCTGTCGACCCGCCGAGGAGTCTCCTCCAGGCGGCCCCAGCTTATCACCCCCGGGCCGGCCACTTCCCGGCCGCGGCCAGGCGAGCCTCCCAAAGTTTCCTGTGACGCTGCCGTCCGCCTCCGGCCCCCTCAAGCCCTGGCAGCCTGGGACACCGGCGAGGCAGAAGCAGGTTACCGGGGCGGGGAGAGCGGCGCGGACCGCGCGGACCTCGGGACCCCACCCCGGCTGCGGGGCGGGCTCCCAGGGCGGCGGCCACGGCTCCACGCCGCCTGCTCCTCGCGCCCGCGGCCCCACGACGCGCGCGCCCACCCGGCGTCAAGTCCGCGCCCCGCCCGCTGCGGGGTCCCGGCCAATCGGCCGCGCCCCGCCCCCTGGGAGGTAGGGGAGGAGGGGGTTGGGGGCCGGCCGGCAGCGCCCGCCTTCCGTCCTTGACTATTGGGTGAGGCCTCGAGGGTGCCCTGAGACCGGAGTGCAGCGGGATTGGCCGCAGAGGTTCGTGACAGCAGCGTCTATTGGCTGTGGCAGCCCCCGTGACGCGGGGTGGTGACTGGCTCCCGAATCTGAGGGGCTCCTGCTTGTCAGGTTCTAGGTAGGTGCGTTTCGCGCCGCCGGCGGTAGGCGCTGTTGCCCGGGGCAACGCGGGGGGAGGGGGGAAGAGGAGGGAAGACGAGCCTAGAGCGGGGGCAACAACCCCCGCCCGCAGGGGTCGCCCGGGATTCGGCCCTGGCGGCGGGGGCTGCGTGGAGGGCTCTTCCTCTGTCCTCAGCCGCCCCCCCCAACCCCGCCCCAGACCGCGGGGTCACCCACCCGTCCTCCTGCCC
>NW_007246553.1:179960-212191 GCF_000164805.1 Carlito syrichta
GTGGGCGGTGTAGGGGGGCTGTGGGCGCCGCCCGTCTTGCCCGCACCCGGTCTCTCGGCGCGCTCCTCCCCTGGGCGCCGCCCTCCCGCTGGAGCGGACACCCCGCACTCCTGGGTGTTCGCCCAGCCCCTTCTACCCCGCAGACTGCCTCCCTTGACCTGCCTGGTCCTTCCCCAGTTCTCCTCCTGTGTGTCAGCATCTCCTCCTGCTCGTATCCCCTCCTCATCTCTCTTCTTAGCCAGAGATCCTCCCCAGGAGTCTAATCAAGAGTGGGAAGCTGGTCCTGTCGGTCATAATTTCTGCTCAGTGGTCGCTTTGCCATTTAGGGTTGGGGGTGGTGTTTGCAGTCACCTTTCAGATCAACTTTCTGTCTTAGAATTTTTTCTTAGGATCAACTTCCTGAACACTCTGAACAGGGCCAGGGTACTACTCACACAGATTATGGAGTTTACTGTGAAGTGGTCGCTGTTTACGCTGGTACATTTGTGATTTTGTTGTCCACTGCAGGGCAATCTAAAAATTTGTTAAGGCTGGGTAGCCTTTCATTTTTTGTTCACCCGTGGTTTATAAAAACGAAGCTTTAATCTTTAAGGCAGAAGAAGTTGCATATATTCATAGCAGTTTATCACTTTGACATAAACTGCTGCTGTAAACATGTACTACCATTTTACCTTTTCTGGATATTTTGAAATAATAAAAGAAATTTCTCAAATAAAGTCATAGTATATAAAAGTGTAATGGAAAAATCAGAGAGAATGGTCTAAAACTATTTTAGTGATTAAAGACTAGAAAATACTTTTCAATGCATATGTGGAATGAGAACAGGATAAAAAAAAAAAACGATTGCAAAATATAATTATAGTTCAGTATTTGTCATCCTGGTATACCTCTGTGGCCTTTAACATTTGTGAAGAGCCCCAAGTTTGTTAGTTCACAGAGAGTGTATCTTTTTGTAGTTCAGGAAAGCTTTTCTGTCAGTACTCTTGAGCCAAGAGAACTATGCTGTCAACGGTGTTGGGAATACATTAAGAGAGTACACAGCTATACTTGGAAACCTTTTCTGTTTTCATCCATGAAAGACTTTTGGTGAAGATCTGTTTTTCTTCTGCATTGATGGTTGGCAGCATTAAATATACACCATCAAAAATTATATAGTGTTCAGTTTATGCAGCTTCTGCACTACTTCAAAGGATGATGTCATTAGTCCAGAAGAAATAATGAGACTTTTGGCAGACAAGTCACTTTTATTTCCTCTTCGATGTAGAGGTAGCTGTAACTCTGGTTTGTGAACATTGAAATTTTTCTCAGGTATTTTTCTATGAAAAATTTCAAACAGTGCAGAAAAATAGAGTTGTCCCTGCCACCGTATAGCAATACTGATTTCAAGACAGCTATTACATAATAATTATTAAGGAACAGAGGAACTGAAATGATTGAATTTGAAAAACCAGCGTATAGGTGTGTGTGTGTGTATATATATACCCACCAAATATTGTGAAGTTCTTATTTCTGTTTGTAAATGGGAATTGTGCTTATAAAAACTATAGTAACTTACTTTTACTACTTTTGAGTTGGAATTTCACTCTGTAGCTCAGGCTGGAGTGCAGAGGCACACTCACTGCCATCATAGCCTCAACCTGCTGGGCTCTGGCATCCTTTCACCTCAGTCTTCCAAGTAGCTGGAACTATAGGCATGTGCTGCTACGCCTGGCTAATTTTTTGATTTACTGTAGAGACGAGCTCTGTCAAGTTGCCCAAGCAGGTCTAGAACCCCTGGGTTCAGGCATTCCTCTCCCCTCTGCCTCCCAAAATGCTGGAATTACTGGTGTGAGCCACTGTGCCTGGCACAACTTTAGTAATTTAATAATGGGAGACTATTCAAAGCAGTCTTGTGAGTGAGCAGGAAGTCATCTGTAATCAAGGTCCAGATGAGTAAATTACATTTTGGTAATCAGAAAAAAGGAAATTGAATGAACTTGATATACAAATAAAAATTTTGTCTTAAAATTGGACTCCTGTTCTAATAGATTATAGTTTTGTATTTGATTTGTAAATGAACTTTTTTTTAGAAGGCTGTGTAAGGGACTATCAATTATGTGAAGTTTGATAACATATCATAAATTGGATCAATCTATGTATGTTTAGGGATAAGAGTGTGTTTTAGTAATAGAAAAAGTAAGTTTACAAATGTGAACTTTCTTAGTAGAATTACTTCATGGGGACTGAAGTTATTAGACAGATGCAAGTTAGTACTTTGGAGTCAAAACTATCTTGGGTATTGTCTCATAGTGCTGATAAAGGAATATTAATGTAAAACTTCAGTTTATAATAAAGGAATAAGTAGAAATGGGTATAAATTCACATATGTGTGTATTAAATTTGTAATTTTTTATACTTGGGAAACTTTTGCACTCTTTTATTTGTAACCTGCTTTTTACTTTTTGCATATCCTAAATCTGTTTTTTATATTTACCTTATTTATATCCTAACTTCCTAAATATTGAAATTAAGAACTATGTCTCAGAATTTGTAGACCTCTGAATTGTCTCATTATTTTTCCCTATTTCTTTTGTCTTTGGCATGCTTATGTATGATTAACCTACCATGCCATTGAGAGATTAAAGGGAACAAGCAGGTCACAGTTTTGGAACTTTAGTGGTAGATTCAGGTAGTTCTGAAACAATGAGATGTTTAGATATTTTTTAAAAAATCAAAGCTCCAGTTTTCCCCAGCCTCCCTACCTCTTTCCCTTTCTTATTTCTTTTCTTTCCTATTTTTATTTGATTATAAAAGTTAAATGAGTTGGAAACCAAACAAAACTTCTACTTCTTCTGTAACCCTCTACCAATCGTTTCCATTTTAGGGTCTTCATTTTAATGTATATGCATTTGCATCTAAATTTGTAGGAGTTCCTGAACTTGAGGTTTAGTTGCCCTGAATTCGAAGAGAGCTTCCAGATCTGGGGAAAAAATGGAAAAGAATAAATAGAGGACAGATTAGAGTGAGACCAAAGGAATCAGACCCATGCAGTTATTTTTTCTTATTCCATAAGTATAAATATAATTAGTTAATCTTATGAAACTGCTGTAGGGAGGATAAAATATGGGGCCAAGTTTTTCTTTAGACTTTATAATAACTAGTAAGATAAAGTTTACTTAGGTTTTTTATATTAAAATTTTCACATTTCTCCATTTTTGGGATATTATATATTCAGCTTTAAAAAATTTAATGTCAAACATGACTTGGAATTGTTTTTAAATATTCATATCAAACTATGACTAATTCACTACAAGTATGATATTGTTGCTCATTTTTTTAGTAGGTATTAATTAAAAGACTAGAGATTTTAATGTAGGTTTTCTTTGCCAGGTTGCAAAGTGTAGTGAAAAGATGAGCCATTTATTTTGTAGTCAGATAATCTGGGTTTCAGTTACAGTTTCTGAATCTTGGGCAGGTTCCTTCATCTCTTTAAATAATAATTTCTTCATCTATTAAATAGATGATAAAATTGTCTCAAGTTTGTTATATAGAAGAAATGAGACAGTATAGGTAAAATGCCTATAAATAGGAAATGCTCAACTTTTGTATTCAGTTCTTTCCATGGTAGCATTAATTTAATCTTTTCTGGTATTAATTTGTTTATTCTACCATTGTTAAAGTCCTTAAGTTTCAGACATAGGAAATGAAAGTGTCGACCTACTGGGCTCTGGTGATCCTCTGCCTCAGCCTTCCAAGTAACTGGAACTACAGGTGTGCGCTACCACACCCAATTAATTTTTGATTTATTGTAGAGACGAGGTCTCGACAAGTTGCCTGGGCTGGTCTTAAACTTACAGGCTCAGGCAATCCACTCGCCTCAGCCTCCCAAAGTGCTGGGAATACAGGCTGAGCCACAGGCCATGAGCATGCCACTGCACTCCAGACTGGGCGACGGAGTGAGACTCTAACTCAAAAAAAAAAAAGAAAAGAAAATATAATATATATTAAGATGAACTGTTCTTTTATAGTTCTTAGACTGCTGTTTCTCAGTAGGGTTAATTATAAGTTTACTTTAAATTGTTTTGAACCCCACAATATGTCCAGTTTGTCTGGATTCCTGATTTATTTTTCTGTCACCTTTGATGATCATCTGTTGTTGGATGGTTGTCCTAAATTCCTTTCATTTAAACCACAAGTATTAGCTAAATGTTACTTTCTTAAATCCTAACTAGTGCCCTCAACCACATTTCTTAATCTGTTTAAAATTTAAACTTTATTTTTAAATTTAATAATACTCTTAGTTGTATATTAGCTGTTTATGGATATGATTATTTCTTAGGGAGCAATATTTTACAAATAAGCTATTTCAGAATGTGTGTTCTGTATTTTCAGAGCAACCTCTAATCATTGAGTGAAGAGAAGCAAGCACTGAACTGAGTGAAGAGGTAGGAGTTGAACTAGAGAGTCCTTGTGGTCTCATCCAGCAGTGAAACAGATTTTGTGATCTCAGTCAGTGAGTCTCAGTATTTTTCCCTTTTCAAGTATCAGATGTTTACATGTGTGACATATTCCGATGTGCAGTTTTCTAACATGTCAGCTGTAATTTCATCTCTTCCTCTCCCACTCGAGAAAGCATATCAGAATGCAAGTGATTGAGAGTGACATCATCATAGGTATAAGCTTGAATCTGCTCTGATTTATTGAAGAAGGTGAGTCATTAAAAATGTGTATAGTTATTATTAGGAATAAATACTTAAGGTGTGCTTTATAGTTCTCTAGTTGAGACCCAAGTATATTCCACATTTTTTCTGAAATGAATGCTTCTCTAGTTTTTCTTAACATTCTTATATGCTACAGAAGAAAAAAGATTATTATGCTAATTTTATGGAATAAAGAGCCCACATTTAAAAGTTGGGATAACTTAATAAACATTTTAAAATGTTTTAATAACAGCACCCCTGTCTGTATTGTAATAAAATAATAGTAATTATTGTAGAAAAATTGAAATTAGCTTTCTAGTATAAATTATTTTACTTGCAGAAAGTCTATTTCCATAGTGGGACTAACAGTTTTAGTAAAAAGGGAAACTCCTAATAATAGAATTTTTATATTATAGGTACTTAGTATATAAAAAATGCTCTTTACATTGACTCAGTCAGAAAAGTATCTTTAAAATTGCATTGCTATGAATAGAGTGCTTTAAAATTGCTCGTCCTACCTGGAAGTACCATGCATAATATACTGTCAGAAGTGAGGACTTAGAAAAACTATGTTCAGTAGACCTTTAATATTTGCAAGTGGTATTTCCTGAAACCTTTTTGAGTCTAGGAATATAACTACCTTCATAAAATGCAGTCAAATTTAATTGAAAAGTTTAAGTGATCACTTCAAACTCTTAATGATTCTCCAAGTAAGATTTGAGTCATTAAAGTTGTTAATCAACACTTTTGCTTCTAAAATGAAGGCTGGATGACTTTGCATTCGTATGCCGGCAGAAGTTCTTAGTCTTGACTGTTGTGTCCTGGAACTGGCAAAACAAAAGAGCATTTCTAGCATACTCACAAAACCTTTTGTCTTGTCACAAAGTTGAAGATTGGTCACCTTGCTGCTGTTTCTTGCATATATTTTCTCCTTGGAGTTGAACAGTTCTATAGTCTGGGACGTTTCTGCTCTCTGAATGTCTTCAGCTTGGAAAGATTTCCCAGGCTTCTGTCAGTTGATGAGACTCTCTTGTTAATTTCACATTATACAAAGAAAATGCGTTAAACTCTTCTGACAATATTTAGTTTGGTAACAAATGGGTCAGTAGCCACCCTAGCACCTATACCACCTCTTGCTCACAAAAATATTTATACAGTGTCCTGACTTTCTCTTGAATTATATTTCTTTCAGAATTACATGATTTGTGTGAGCATTTTTTTTTGAGTTGGAGTCTTACTCTGTCGCCCAGACTGGAGTGCAGTGGCCGCTCACGGCCACTGCAGCCTCGACCTGCTGGGCGCCGGCGATCCTTCCGCCTCAGCCTTCCGAGTAGCCGGAATTACAGGCGTACGCTGCCACACCCGGCTGATTTTTTTGACTTATTGTAGAGATGAGGTCTCGCTGCCCAAGCGGGTCTCGAACCCGCGGGCTCAGGCAATCCACTCAGGCAAGCCTCCCAAAGGCGCGGGATTACAGGCTGAGCCACCGAGCCCGGCGAGCATTCTTATATAGGTTAATCATTTTAATTTTCATTTAAGTTTTGTAAGCTTTGCTTTGCTAGGGGTAAAGGAAACATTTTTAAGCATCACCTGTTTTGTTTGTTTCAATATAGACGTGTATGATAGACTTTCTAATGTGGTAAATCTGGTTACTGTCACATTTCCCATCCATTCTGATTTTGCTCCAAATTTATACATTTGATTAAGTACAGTCACTTTGTCATGTCTCTTTTCTTGTAACATATTGAATAAATTGGCTATAGTGGGGTGAATAGGGGAGCTAAACAATGTAGTTGACTCAGTTAATTATTAATGATAAAATATGATGATAATATGTAATTATTTAATTATAGATTAATATAACCATCTATTAATAATATAATGATAATATATAATCATGTAACTAATGATAGATCACTATCCTAATTATTTGTAAGCAGTTATGTTGGGTGAGGTATAAGAATCTTTATTCAGATTTATATACAGTAGAAACTTTACAAAGCAGGAAGCTGATATGTTCTTCTCTCTCTCTATTTGTTTATGCATAGTTCTTTATTCTCTCCTCCTCAACATTTTAGCTACCAAGGTAGAAACAGTTTCTTTCATCAAAAATATTTTAGTAAATTACATGAATTTAGATATAATGGGTGTCTGCACTAACATTTTTAAAGTGCCTTCTAAAAGT
The DNA here is from genome assembly GCF_000164805.1 of Carlito syrichta. Lineage (NCBI taxonomy): Eukaryota > Metazoa > Chordata > Mammalia > Primates > Tarsiidae > Carlito > Carlito syrichta. Next base: position 186,825 of record NW_007246553.1, read on the forward strand.
GCTATGCACTTTTATACATTTAAAAAAAATTTTCTGTGAATTGGATGGCTTGTATTTTCTTTTTGTGATCTGGAACCAACCTTGGATCATATCATTTGTCCAAGGAGATCCAGTTATAAAATGACACTGGGATTTGCATTTGGGTGTTTTATACTCTAATCCTGAAATAAAAATCAATGGTAAAAGTATAAAAATAGTAAACCCTTAACAGTCTTGGATGTAACAGAAGTTTCAACTATTTGGGAGTGACTCTAAAGGTCCAGGTTGAAATATTTGCAGTTTTGCTTAGAGGACTTTGTCTTACTAGAAGCAAGACCCTAAGATATTCCTAGCTAACTATTCTCTGTCCATATCTTGCTTTGGCTTTGTTATGTTTGAGATTATCCTATGCTGTAACATTTGTGAAATTATAAAATGTTTCTTTGTAAACATTTTTATTGAAAAAGAAAGGCAACGGCTAGAAATGAAGAGAAAGTAAAGAGACCAAAGAAAGTATGGATCTTAGCCAGAAAATAGACATTTTTTAATAAGTTTAAAAATAGAATGTTGAATTTCATGTCTTTGATCCGGATGTGACTCAATCTACCATACCTTCTAGGGAAGCAAAAGTTATGCTGTGAAACATTTTCATTGAGTGTTCCAGCTCTGTCAAAAATTTTCATGGTTTTAAACAGATTTTTAAAAAATGTGTGGGATCTTATGTTCATAAATTTTGTCCTCCTTCCCTTCCCTTCCACCCTCAATAATATTTGAAAGGGATCTGATTGTTAATTAATTGCTGCAACTTTCTAAAAATAGTGTAGTTCTTACAAATATCTTAAAATGTTAACATAAACAAGAGTATCCTAACTTCTGATAATATGGGTGTCCTTTTATGACTATTTAACAATAAATCATAATAGAATAGTATATAACCTTGATGATACCCTCTTTTAAGTTTCTTATTTCCTGCCTGTATTTTGGAACCTGGTTTACCCTGTGACTAGAACTGGCATTCTAAGTTTTATGTGACTTAGCTTAGAGACAATTGCTATTATATACAACAATATCACGGATTTGGAAAGAGGATAAAACTAGTAGAGAAATAGACATGTCCTTCAAGGTAGCCTGCATTATAAAAATAATGCAGAGATTGTTGCAGGAATGGAGCAGAAAGCAGGGAGGCATATGATTCTTCCATTTTTGGTCATTCTACAAATGTTATTATTCACTCTATGTAAGAACTTAGCTTATAGCTACAGATAATTATGAAACAGTAAATTTTCGGATTGTTTTCCTGAGAGGGAGTGTGATGTAGGAAAAGAGCATGGATGTTAGAGACAGACCCACCTAGGGTTAAATCTGTGCTACTAGTTATTAACTGTATCAATTTAGATAATTTAATTCTTATAACTTTGGGGTTTTATTTTTCATCTGCATACTAGGGTTAATAATACTAGACTTTTTGCTATTCAGTTGCATGAAACCAAATCCTACTTATATTGAGGACACTGAGAATAGGAGTTTATGTGCTCTCTTCGGGTACATATAGATTCAAGGGCTCAAACAGTGGCCTTGGGACACATGCAGTGGCTTTTTCTTGCGTTACTTACACTCTTCATGTAGGCTTTCTCCTTGTGGAGCTCTCTAGTGGCTCCTGGCTTATATTTCTTCAAAAGACTTACCCTTAGTTCTAGCAAAAGTCCTGGGATTGTGTCTCATTTAATTAGATCATTTTCAATGCTTGATCGTGTGGTTGGTCAGAAGGATGGCATATGATGATAGGCCATAACTGGGTCAGATACTAACTACTGGAACTGGGAATAGGAAGTGTGGTCAGCCATGTGTAAACACTTGGGCTAAGAATCAGGATGGGGTAGTTCACTGAAAAACAAAAGGTACTGCAACTATGGGAAGGGGGTGTAGATGTTGGGCAAGTATGCCCAAAAGATATTCACTATAGTCCTCCACTGTGCTTGCATGCCCTCCCTTACATACGTGCCCTTGAAAAAATGCTTTCATCTAATATAATGCAAATCTTTCACTTACAACTTTTAATGCATTTGTCCCCAACAAAAGAAGACAACTGAAAGACTTGTTTAAGTATTACATCTAGCTCTAAGACTAGGATATCTGGGTAATTTTTCTCAGTTCTGTTTGAATAGATAGCCTCAGGATTCACCAACTTATGGTTAAATTATAAGTATAATTAATTGTAATAAAGCCTGTATTCAGCAATAAAGGGAGAATAGCATGTGGACAACAAAACTCTTTTTTTTTTTTTGAGTTGGAGTCTCACTCTGTCGCCCAGACTGGAGTGCAGTGGCCGCTCCCGGCCACCGCAGCCTCGACCTGCTGGGCTCCGGCGATCCTTCCACCAGCCTTCCGAGTAGCCGGAATTACAGGCACAGGCTACCACGCCCGGCTGATTTTTTGATTTATTGTACAGATGAGGTTTCGCCAGTTGTCCAGGTGGGTCTCGAACCTGTAGGCTCAGGCAATTCACTCACCTCGGCTTCCCAAGGCGCAGGATTACAGGCTGAGCCACTGAGCCCGGACAACAAAACTCTTAATTGCTATCCTAGTTCATTCCTCGTAAATTCTGCCTGCCATAAAGTCCTGGGCATGGACATGATATAGCCAAGTTCTTAATCACTATATATATATATATACATATATTTTTTTTTTGTTATTTTATTTTTATTTTAAAGGTGTGGGGTACAATTCAGGGTTAGGTATACAAGTATTCATTATGCAGTTACCCTTGTTGATGAGGTGTGCCCCTCCCTCCCCTGACAATTTCCCTCAACTACCAATCCCACCTCCCTCCCCTGGCAGTTTCCCAGTACTGCCAATCCCTTTCTTATAGTATTATGGTAGTTGTTCAAGTTCTGCTTATAAGTGAAAACATATGATATTCTGTTCTTTGTTTCTGTGATAGATCACTGAGTAGGATAGACTCTAAATCCATTCAAGTTGCTGTGAAGTCCATATGTTTGTCCTTCTTCGTGGCTGCATAATATTCCATTGCTTAATCATTTCATAACAAGGATAGCCATTCCCCCAGTTTCAATACCTTGTTCTTCATTTTCATGTGAGACCTTACCAGAATAGTCTTTACCATTCATATTTCTACCAACATTCTGTTCATGACAACACAGACTTTTTCCAGCATTCAGCTTCAGAATTGTTTTAGCCTCTACCTATTACCCGGTTCTAAAGCTTCTTTCAAATTTATAGGTATTTGTTATAGCAACACTCTACTTCTCTTGTACCAATTTCTGTGTTAGTGTGTTTTGTGCTTCTGTAATAGAATACCACGGTCTTAGTAATTTATAAAGAACAGGTATTTGTTTTCTCACAGTTCTGGAGGCTGAGAAGTCCAAAGTCAAGTAATAGACATTTGATGAGGGCCTTCTTGCTGTGTTCTCCCATGGCAGAAAGCTGAAGGGCAAGAGAAGGACATACTTTGTGTCCTTACATGGTAGGAGAGCAGAAGAGAGAGAACACACCCTTGCAAGTCATTTTTATATCAGCATTAATTCATTTATGAAGACTTTACCCTCATGGTTTAGTTTTGAGACCTAAATACCTCCCAGAAGGCCCTACCTCCCAACATTGTTGCATTGGGGAAGTTACCAACACATGAATTTTGGAAGGCACACATTCAACTGTAAGAGAGAAAAAGGGGAAACAGCACACAGAGATAGCCAATCTATGATACATGTATGTGTGTGCTTCATTGGCTAGGGTTGTAAGGATTCTTTTTCCTAGCAGTGGAATAAGGTTCTTGGTTAGCCAATATGGCTTCCTCTGGTTCTGCCACCTTCAAGGGTCTTCTTTGCTCTTTTTTCTCCTGGTCACAGCAAAATGGGTATTGAGAGGGATTCCCTTACTGGGGACTGCATTGCTTTAGCAGTCGATTTTCTATTGGTGTAGGACTGAGGTCCAGGGAATTATCTTGGGGTTTGGTAATAAGTTTTTGTTTGCAGGGAGTTTCTTAGGCAATTCAACTTTCTTTTTTTTTTTTGAGTTGGAGTCTCACTCTGTCGCCCAGACTGGAGTGCAGTTACCGCTCCTGGCCACCGCAGCCTCGACCTGCTGGGCTCTGGTGATCCTTCCGCCTCAGCCTTCCAAGTATCTGTAACTACAGGCCCACGCTACCATGCCTGGCTAATTTTTTGATTTATTGTAGAGATGAGGTCTCGCCAAGTTGCCCAGGCAGGTCTCGTACCCATGGGCTCAGGCAATCCACTCACCTCAGCCTCCCAAAGGCGCGGGATTACAGGCTGAGCCACCGAGCCCGGCTTCAACTTTCTTATAAGTTTAGTAAGTTTTTTATTTATTTGCATTTGATAAACTTCTCCCAGTAGCCAATGCCCAAATTCTACTCCTTGAATCAAACCATTGTATTGTATATTTCTAAACAATTTTACCCATCACCCTAATTCAATAGGTTCTCCAACAGGTAGCAGTTTTTACCTTGGGGACATTTGACAATATCTAGAGACATTTTTGTTGTCACAATGGGGTAGGAGTGGGGGAGTAGGCAGTTAATACTGACATCTAGTAGGTAGAGGCCTAGGATACTGTTAAATATTTTAAAATGCACAGAACACAACCTCCCACAGCATAGAATTAGCTGATTCAAAATGTCAATAGCACTGAAGTTGAGAAACTTTGCAATTCCTAGGTTTGTCATTCAATACCTTGGCTCCTGCCAATAGGAACATTGAGAGCAACTGCTTGAGGTAATGATGCACAGCGTATTTGTCCCTGCTCATGGGCTGTTTGATTAGTGGATGCATTTTTATAACATGGGTGCATCTTCTTTGCTAGGATGCTGTGTAAGAACCTGTAGATTAGTCTTTTCCTGCCTTCCAGATTTTATTGGCACATTGTTTTTGTGTGGTTAAAGGCTCTAATTTTAGTTAGTTTAGGGATGTTCAATTTTCACCCTGTAAATTAAAAGATTATCAGCCATCCTGGATTTGGAGTGACAGACTGGAAGGCTTTTCCTTTAAGACTTTACCCTGGCAGATGTTACTGAAGTCTGCAGCATAGTAGCCAGTATGCCAACATCCTAACAGTTTTTACTAAGTACTTTAGAGTTTCATTCTTAGTAGGCACATGTAGACATGCCCTGGAGGTATTGCTGATTTAGTTCCATACCATTACTATAGAGTGAATTCTCAATAAAGTGAGTTGCACAAATGTTTTACTTTCCCAGCACATATAAAAATTTTGTTTACACTACACAGTAGTCTATTAAGTGTGCAATAGTATTGTTTCTAAAAAATGTACACATCTTAATTTTAAAATACTTTATTGCTAAAAAATGCTAACAATGATCTGAGCCTTCAGTGATTCATAATCTTTTTGCCGTGATGTTGATAGCTGCTATGTTGATGACTATGGCAATTCTTTAAAATAAAACAGCAGGCCGGGCCTGGTGGCTCAAGCCTATAATCCCAATACTTTGGGAGGTCGAGGTGAGAGGATTGCCTGAGCCCACAGGTTCGAGAATGGCCTGAGCAACTTGGTGAGACCTGATCTCTACAATTAATCAAAAAAATTAGCCCGGTGTGGTAGTGCATGCCTCTAGTTCCGGCTACTTGGAAGGCTGAGGCCGGAAGGATTGCCTGAGCCCTGTGGCTTGATGCTGGGGTGGCTGTGAGTGTGCTGCTTCACTCCAGCCTGGTTCACAGAGTGAAACTCCAACTCTAAAATAAATTAGAATAGAATAGAATAGAATAGAATAGACAAGGCTACGAGACTCCAATGTTACAACTCTAAAATAGAATAGAATAGAATAAAACACTGCAATGAAATTTGCTGCATCTATTGACTCTTCCTTTCTTGTAAGATTTTTCTGTAGCATGTGATGCTGTTTGATAGCATTTTACCTACTTTAGAACTTTCCAAATTGAAATCAATCCTCAAACCCTGACACTGCTTTATCAACGAAGTTTATGTAATATTGTTAATCCTGTGTTGTTATTTCAGCAGTATTCACAGCATCTTTACCAGGTATAGATTCCATCTCAAGAAACCACTTTCTTTGCTCATCTATAAGAAGGAACTCCTAATTCGTTCTTTCGTTTTATCATGAGATTGCAGCAATTTAGCCACATTTTCAGGCACCACTTCTAATTCTACTTCTCTTGCAGTTCCTACCACATCCGCAGTTACTTCTCTGCTGAAGACTTGAGCCCTCCACTTCTTCCATACTCCTGTTACTGTTGGTATTTTGACCTCTTCCAGTGAATCATGAAAGTTCTTAATGACATCTAGAATGATAAATCCTTTCCAGAAGGTTTTTAACTTACTTTACTTAGATTCATTAGAGTAATCACTATCTATGGCAGTGATAGCCTTACAAAATGGATTTCTTAAATAATAAGACTTCAAAGTGAAATTACTCATTGATCTATGGGCTGCTGAACAGATGTTGTATTAGCAGGCATGTAAACAACGTTAATCTCCTATATCAGAGCTCTTAGGTAAAAATGAGCAGTAATACTTTGAAAATAATTTTTTTTTGAGTATTAGGTATCAACAATGAGCTTAAAATGTTCAGTAAGCTATGCTGTAAACAGATATGCCGTCATCCAGGCTTGGTTGTTTAATTTGTGGCACACAGGCAGAGTAGATCTAGCGTAATTCTTAAGGATTGTAGGATGTTCAGAATGGTCCGTGAGCATCGGCTTCAAATTAAAGTCACTAGCTGCATTTTTCCCTAACAAGAGAGTTAGCCTGTCCTTTGAAACTTTGCAGTCAGACAGTCTTCTCTTTTCTGGCTTTGTAAGTCCTAGATGGCATTTTCTTCCAATATAAGGCTGTTTCATCTACATAGAAAACCTGTTGTTTAGTGTAGCCACTGTTATCAGTGATCTTAGCTAGACCTTCTGAATAACTTGCTGTAGCTTCTCCATCAGTGCTTGTACTTTTATGTTCTGGAGACAGCCTTTTTCCTTCAGCCTCATGAACTAACCTCTGCTAGCCTCCGGCTTTTCTTCTGTGGCTTCTTCACCTCTCTCAGCCATCATAGAATTGAAGAGCGTTAGGGCCTTGCTCTGGATTAGGCTTTGACATAGGGAATGTTGTGGCTGGTTTGATCTTTTATCTAGTCCACAAAAACTTTCTCCTTATCAGCAGTAAGGCTGTTTTGCTTTCTTGTCATTTGTGTGTTCACTGAAATAGTACTTCTAATTTCCTTCAAGTACTTTTCCTTTGTAGTCACAACTTGGCTAACTGGTTCAAGAGGCCTAGTGTTCCGGCTTGTTTTGGCTTTTGATATGCTTTTCTCACTAAGTGTATTCATTTCTTTCTTTTTTTTGAATTGGAGTCTCCTTCTGTTGCCCAGGCTGGAGTACAGTGGCATGCTCATGGCCACCGCAATGTTGACCTATTGTGCTCAGGTGATCCTTCTGCCTCAGCCTTCCAAGTAACTGGAACCACCATCTTGCCCAGCTAAGTTTTTGATTTATTGTAGAGAGGAAGGCCCACCAAGTTGCTCAGGGCTATCTTGAACCCCTGGGCTCAGGCAATCCTCTTGACTCAGCCTCCCAAAGTGCTGAGATTACAGCCACCGTGCCCAGCTGCTTGTTCATTTCTAACTTTTGATTTAGAGACGTGCAACTCTTCCTTTCACTTAAATACTTAGAGGCCATTGTAGGGTTATTAATTGGCCTAATTTCAGTATTGATGTGTCTCAGGGAATAGGGAGGCCTAAGGAGAGGGAGAGGAACTAGGGAAACCCTAGTTGGTTGAGCAGTCAAAACACACACATTTATCAGTTAAGTTTTCTGTCTTATATGGGTGGGGATCATGTTGCCCCAAAACAATTAAGATAGTAGCATCAGTAATCATTGATCATGGATTACTATAACATGTAATAAAATGAAAAATTAGAAATATTGTGTGAATTACCAGTGTAGCACAAAGACGTGAGAGAAGTACATGCTGTTGGAAAAATGATGCTAATAGACTTGCTTGATGCAGGGTTATCATAGACTTTAATTTGTGAAAAAAGAGAATGTCTGTGAAGTGCAATAAATTGAAATACAATAAAACGAGATACGCCTGAAGTTTGATTTACATGAGTAACAATTTACCAGCTATTTTGCTTATTAAAAATTGCTGATTTCTTACCCTGCAATAGAGGGTTACCATGGTCCCTTCACTTTTCATTATTGACTTAGTTCCACATTTTAGTGCTGTCACTTGTATTATTTTATTCTGGCGTACATTTTTATATTTGTCAGGCTTCTTTTGGATACCATTGTCAGGCACTCATTTAAAAGAATCAATTCTTCCCCTCTCTGTAAGTGGCAGCTCCATCTTTGTTTTTGCCCTAGACTGAGCAAAATTATCCTTGATTCTTTTTCTTTCACTTTCTCCACACAGTCCTTTGGCATATTCTGTTTGCTTCAAAAAATATCCCAGATCTGACTTGCTTTCACCACCTCTACTTCCATTATCCTGGCTCAGCAACATCCTCTTTCTCCTCCTATATAACTCCTAGCAAGTCTCTCTGTTACTAATGTTGCTCTCAAAAAGCCTGTGTCATCCTTTTGAGACATAAGAGATCATGTCACTTCTTTGCTCAGAATTTTTCAGTGGTTTCCCTTGTAACTCAGAGTAAAAGCTCAAGTCCTTACAATGAGCTAACGTTTTGTGGTCTTTCTCTCTCTTCTTCATGCAGGATCTTTCTCTGAACTCAGATTTTGTTATTTTCTCCACTATTCACCACACACAGGACTTCTTGCTCTTCTTTACACAGGCACTTTGTACTTACTGTTCCCTCTGCCTGAAATGTTCTTCCTCTAATAGCTGTATGACTTACTTTCTTATCTCCTTCAGGTCTTTGCTCAGACATCACTTTATCTGTAAGGTTTTTAATCACTCAACATAAATTTGAAATCTCTTACTTTCTCCATACTTTTTATTAACCTTTCCTGCTGTTTTTTAAAAAACCGGAAAAAATACACGTGCGGTGGCTCATGCCTGTAATCCCAGCACTTTGGAAGGCAGAGGTGAGAGGACTGCCTGAGCACAGGGGCTCAAGACCAGCCTGGGCAACTTGGCGAGATCTTGTCTCTACAATAAATACAAAAATATTAACCGGACCTGGTGGTATGAGTCTGTAATTTCACCTGCTTGGAATGCTGAGGTGGAAGGATCTCCTGAGCCCAGCAGGTCAAGGTGGTAGTAGCAGTGGTGAGCATGCCACTGCATTCCTGCCTGAATGACAGAGTGAATCTCCGACTTACAAAAAAAAAAAATGCTTATCACCACTTAATATTGTATATTTATTTATTTTGTATTTTGTTCGTTTTCTTTTTCTGGAACGTAATCTTCATGAAGGCAGGAATTTTTGTCTGTTTTGTTGTATAGGAAAACTCATGGCACATAGATAGTACACTCTCAGAAAATATTTGTAGAATGAATTAATAAATAAGACAAAAATAATGTATTGCCTCATGTAACCATTAAGTCTGTAACTCTGAAGGGACTGACAATACCCTGCATGAAAGCTAACAAATTAATCTACCATAGTTTTGTATACATACATTAGTAGAAAAACCCTGAGTCAGTTTCAGAGGGTTTATACAGCAAAAGTAGTGGCCTGAGAAATAGCTTACGGCTGATTCTCCATGCCCTGTGTAACAGGGTCATGTAATGAGGGTCAGATGTTTACTTTACACATGCAGTAGATTTGCATCACAGGAGAAGATCCTCAAAATTAGGAGACTCTAAGCTTGTGTAGGGTGCTGATTCATCTGTCATCCTCCCCTACAGATGGAGAGAGATTATTCATTAAGCAAATTTCCTCCAGGGGAGAAGAGGAAGGTATCTTTAGGTTTATTACTGGAGAGGGCTTTGTTTTCCAAAGCTCTTTGGAGGTCTCTGTCTTGAGGGAGACACTATCTTTAGCTTTGAAGGCTGTCTGTTTTGCAACTATCCATTTGTAATACATTTTGCTCAGAAGGCTCTTACTTTGCAGGAATGTAAAAAATCCAGTTTCCCAGCAGTAATTCTGAATTCTAGCTGTTACATCTATTTACATGTGAAGTGAGACTTAGGGGCAAAATATTTTCAGAGTTTTCTTCATTTTTCTTTTCATCTCTTATTTCTTTCTCTGGGTTGATGTATTGTCAAGTAGTTACTTATGATCTTTCAGTCTAGCAACTTCAGCTGAAAGAGAACTTTCTTTCCTGATTAGTTGCTACAAAAATGTTGGGATTCAGTCTAATTCTTCCAATTTGGGTCGCATCCCCATTCCTGAACCACTGCTTGGGGGAAGGAATATGCTGGTTTTCTAGATGTGGATCATGTTACTACTCCAGAAATGTTACTGCTAGTGATTAGTGTCACACAAACTATGTGGACTGAAGATAAGAGAAGGATAGTTCAAGAAAAGAAAATTGAGATGCTGCTACCAGAAGAAGATAGATGCTTCAGAATATAAAGAACATGGGTCTATTACTTACATGCACATGCAACTCACAGTCGTTATAAAGAAATAGAATCTTACTGTATTTAGGCATAACTATCCCATCTATTTTTCACCCACTATCACATCACGAACAATAAATTTTCTTTGAAAACATAATTTTATGTGGTTGTAAAATTATATTTAGATTCATTGATTATTTTTTAGATATTTGGTTTATCAGAATTGGATTTCAAAACAGTAAAGAGATATTTATTAGAGAAGCAGGGAGAGTAGAGGTGGAAAAGAGAAGTAGGGTCAGGACTAGGGTGGGGCAAGAGAGGCACAAAATGTGAGATGTACTTACTTTCCAAAGCACAAAATGTGAGATGTACTTACTTTCAGGGTCCTAGGACTGCAGGGTGGCACTTGCATGACCCCGAGAGCTTCTCTTTAAATTTGCTCCCCAGGCCGGGCTCGGTGGCTCAGCCTGTAATCCCAGCACTTTGGGAGGCTGAGATGAGTGGATTGCCTAAACTCGCGAGTTTGAGACCCACCTGGGCAATTTGGCGAGACCTCATTTCTACAATAAATCCAAAAAATTAACCAGACATGGTAGCACGTGCCTGTAGTTCCGGCTACTTGGAAGGCTGAAGCGGAAGGATCGCGGAGCCCAGCAGGTCGAGGCTGTGGTGGCTGGGAGCATGCCACTGTACACCAGTCTGGGCAACAGAGTGAGACTCCAACTCAAAAAAAAAAAAAAATTTTTTTTTTGCTCCCCAGGTATTTCTCTTGTATCACCCTAGTACTATTTGTGAAGAGAAGCATATTGCAGAGAATAGGAACTATTTTTGGCTATGAATGTGAGTTAGAGATGATGGCCTGTATAACTGGGGAGGTTGGTGGGAAAGATTAAGGTGCAGCAGAAAGTAGTCATTATGTATTTTCAACTGTTGTGTACGGAAACTTTTGCTGAGTTCTGGTAAGAATGATTATACCTTAAAGTAACACGAGGAATAGAATTTTTTATTCATAGGTTTATGGTAGTTTGAATAAAGAAAAGTCCCATTTAGAGATACCACCAAATAAGTTGTTATTTTTAACCTAAACCATTTCAGTATCAAGGAAAATGCTGGTTTTTTTTTAAATTGAAAAATAAAAACTATAGAAAAACTGAGTTGGAGATGGAGACATAATACATGGGTGCTTTGACTAGCTTTCTTGAGTAAGACACTTGACATGGCAATATTGGGCATGGTATCCAGTTGAATAGTTGCCTTTGTTGAACTTAGGTCTTTGAAAATTACCATTCCATATCACAGTGAGACACTAGAATGTGGAATTCTAAATTTAAGTCTCAACTGTCTTTGCTGGTAGAGAAGAGAGTCTTAAAAATTTTTAAATCAAATGAATGATCTAGTAATTTTGAGGTCTGTTTTTACAGTAGAATTAGATACATACTTGATGTGCACATTTTAGGTATGCACTCACCTACATTTTGTTCCTCAAAAATGTTTATGTTTCTATACTGTTTTCTTTACCTTGGGAGTTTAATGGAAGATACTGTGTTAAAAGCAGTATAAAGCAAAATAATGATTATACTTTTTATATTTAAATATAATTTTAAGTCATGGATTTTATCATTTAATATAACAACTCTTGTTGAAGCTGTACTTTATACCAAAGCATACAAATCAGAGAAAACTGTAATTCACTTTGGAATTTCATTCACTTGGTAGTTACTTTTGTTTGATAGCTACTGTGTTTCGGGTATTGTGCAAGATGCTGACTATATTAAGGTTAAAAATCCCTGTTCTCAATCATGTCACAATGTAGTGGAAGAAGAAGATATAATAACACTGTAATTATATGTAGATTAGATTTCTAGCAAATTCTGGCATTGGGAACTTTGCCAAATCTAACGGGAAATAAAAGGCCTGTGTGAGTGCAAAGAAGGCACTTTTTGGAAATTGTTGGAAGATTAGAGTGGAAGACTTGGAGAATGTGCCTGACACACTGTGTTTGGTCTGTTTCCTGATCAGAAGGAAAGGGGTAATCTTAATGGTAACATTTGTGGAATGCCATCTGATTCATGTGAAAGTCAAGGAAGTAGGGGAAATGACAGGAAACAGAATGGGCAAACAAAAAAGAAGAGCTTGGAAGAAGGTGAGTGCTGATGATAAACTGGAAGTTGGGATCAGAAATAGAAGGACATGAGACAAAAAATGAGAAACTATAAAGTATATATACTGAATCCAGTGATAAACAGGAGAGCCAGTGACCAAAAATCTTCTTAGAAGATCTCCCAGTTTCAAGGACTGAAGAGAAAACAGCCAATTCAAGGATCCTACTTTGACATACTGAAAAGCATATGAGGCAGAGAAAATATGTTTGTTGGGGGAGTGCTTTCCAAACCTTCCCCAGCCTTTAAAACAGTTTTTAAAAAAATGTATTTAATTACTTCTTTAGGCTGTGATAATATTTTGACAAGTGTAGTCTTTTGCTTCCCTGATGTGTTTCCAACTTGAAATTTTATGATGTAAAAATGGAGAAAGACATACATTACCTTTTCAAAAGTGAGGAAGTAGGTTGAGAGAGAAGGTAAAACACATGACATGTGGAGACATTTGGGGAAAGATAGGGGAGGGAATAAGTAGTGGAAGTATGTTAGGTAAGTGTAGCCTTCTTATTTTTAAATTGGTGAATGTGATAAACCATCACAGTTAATTTCTAATAATAGCCAACTACACTACAGTTGTATATTTTTACCTCTTCTTTGTAGTGAACAGTTCTGACTCCATGAATTTCATTTTGCAGCTCATATGTTTTGGCTAGACCTATGATCATTCCCGTGAGATTTCGCTGCACGTTTTCTCAAGTGTCTTCCATGACCTTAATGTGTAATACCTCAACATGGACCTGCTACTTTAGCTAAGACATGACCAGCAATGAATAGTAGTAAGGTAGGATTACTTTATTCTTCTTAATATATTACTAAAAAAAATTTTTTTTTTTTGGTCTCTGAAACTGTGGCTTGTCTTGATTTTGTAGTTTTTTTTTTTTTTTAAGTTAGGTTATTATCCTACCTATGCAGGCTACTGTCATTTATATTTGTGCTATTTATTTTTTGCTTGTCATTTTTCCTAATAAATTTTATCTCATTTGTGATATGATTATTATTTTTTTCAACTAACACTTATAATCACCAGAATCCCAATCTATATCTCTTTCTCACACTGTGTGCTCACTAGACCTATATTTTCAACAACCTGGCACCAAACTCAACATATTCTGCTTTTCTTCTCAAACACTTGCACTTCTTTCTGGTTTCTGTATTTCTGTTAATAGCATTATTAGTCTTATTGTCTAATATGATCATATATTTATTTACTGTTTCATTCATTCATTGATGTACATTGATATGCCTCTAAGTCTTCACACATTGTACTGCTTCTGAGGATATAATGATGAATAAGCTGGATGTTCCATTCTTCCATCCTTATATTGTGGAGGGGAGGACAGGTTAAAAAAATCAATTAGCTGGGCTCGGTGGCTCAGCCTGTAATCCCAGCACTTTGGGAGGCCGAGGCGAGTGGATTGCCTGAGCCCGCGGGTTCGAGATCCACCTGGGCAAGTTGGCGAGACCTCGTTTCTACAATAAATTAAAAATTAGCTGGGCGTGATAACGCGTGCCTGTAGTTCTGGCTCCTTGGAAGGCTGAGGTGGAAGGATTGTCGGAGCCCAGCAGGTCGAGGCTGCAGTGACGGGGAGCGGCCACTGCACTCCAGTCTGGGCGACAGAGTGAGACTCCAACTCAAAAAAAAAAAAAATCAATTGACAAAATCATTATGAGTTGTAATAAATTTTTTTGAAGAAAAGCAAAAAATCAGATATTTTGGAGAAGAGGCTGTGAGAACTACTTTAGATGCAGTCATGTAAGGCTCCTCTGAGAAATTGACATTTTAGATGAGGCCTATTATATGAGAAGGAACTATTTAAAGAATGAGTAGTGTATATATGTGTGTGTGATTTGTTTTTATGGGGAAAGCTTTCTCATTAGAAGAAATGGTGGGTGCAAAGACCTTGAATGAAGAAAGAGCTTGATGAATTTGAAAGACCGGAAAACAAACAAAAACAAAAAAAAACCCCGGGGGTTGACTTAGTGAAAGAAGTAGAGATGGGTGAAGAGGCTATTGTGGCATTCAGGGCTTTAAAGAGTGTGGCAAGAAGTTTGTATTTTATTCTAAATTATAGCATTTTAGCAGCTGTGTGAGGAATGAACTGGCTAGCACAAAAGTGAAATCTGGCTTTTGGGAGCTGAGGAGAGCTAGGAATGAATAGATTTGGGATGCATTTTTTTGAGTCTGAATTCATGGAATTTGTGGCTCATTTGAGTGTGGAAAGAGAGAATACTAATGGATGACTTCAAGATTATTGATTTTTCAGTGGGTACCTGGTCCACTACCAGGAGGAGGAAGCCCAAATTTTACCTACATATAGCCTACTTATGTAGCAAACCTTAATTGGACCTCACAATTCTAAAATAAAAGGAAAACGATTCTTGGTTTTTGAGCAACTGGTTGGATACTTTTAGAAATCTATCTTTTCCATTATTTAAAGGATTGGTTATTTTACCAAAAGGTAACTAATTATAATGCTAAAAGTAACATTGGACTGGGCATGGTGGCTCACACCTATAATTCAAACACTTTGGGAAGCTGAGGTGGGAGGAACGCTTGAGCCTAGGAGTTAGAGACCGGCCTACACAACATAGCTAGACTTTGTCTCTACAAAAAATCAGAAATATACGAGCCTTGTGGTGCAAGCTTGTAATCCCAGTTATCCAGGAGACTGAAGCAGAATGATTGCCTGAGCCTAGGAAGTCAAGGTTGCAGAAAACCGTGATTATTCAACTGCACTCCGGCCTGGCTGTCAGAGTAAAACTCTGACTCAAAAAAACCAAACCAAACCAAAATATTTGTTTTATTTTTTCCTGAAATGTGATATTGTGTGACTTTCAGTTAATTATGAGTTTAATTTTGTATGACTTTAGAGTCTTTCTGGAAGTGAAAAAATAATTGATTTATACTTTTATACTGAGTTTATGCCTTGCTCTCTTTTAAAAGAGATAATTATTTTAACATTTTCAGTTCGTTTGAAACCCTAGGCTGTTAACACAAAATTCTGTATGTGATTTTATTGTGGATGTTTTCAGGCATCTTACCATTATATGTATATCATACTAAGCTCACTTGAAAACATCTAGCTTTTCTAAACTCCCAGGAGATTAATTTATTTTCTTTTTAGACTTTTGGCTTCATCATAGCATATTTATATTCAGCATCTTAGGATTGATATTTTCGGTGCAAAATGACATTGAATAGATATTAAAATAAATCTCTCTAACTCTGCATTGGTTTTTAAAAATCAATCCATGTTTTATCTTTCTTTTGTCTTTTCTCTGAAGAATTTTTTTTTTTTTTTTTTGAGTTGGAGTCTCACTCTGTCGCCCAGACTGGAGTGCAGTGGCCGCTCCCGGCCACCGCAGCCTCGACCTGCTGGGCTCCAGCGATCCTTCCGCCTCAGCCTTCTGAGTAGCCGGAATTACAGGCGCGTGCTACCACGCCTGGCTGATTTTTTGATTTATTGTAGAGATGAGGTCTCGCCGCCCAGGCGGGTCTCGAACCTGCGGGCTCAGGCAATCCACTCACCTCAGCCTCCCAAAGGCGCAGGATTACAGGCTGAGCCACCGAGCCCGGCTTCTGAAGAATTTTTAAGACATTGTCTCAAACGAGAGCGGTTAATATTTGTTTGTGCTCTATATAAGAGGCATTTGGCTATCTGTTTTTAATTCTTTATTTTATTTTATCCTTACAACTGTCCTATGGGTTCTTTTTGCATATGATTATATTTTGGATTTTAGAGCTGAGAGGTAGTAGAAGAATAATGGGATTTTATAGCTGCTAAGTGCCTTTGAGATTACTCTCCTTCCTTCTTCTTCAGCTGGGACCTAGAAAGGTGACTTGCCCAGAATCATGCAGCAGGTGTTCATGATTGTTGAGACTAGTGCTGCTTTTACTTCTCATGCTGCAGTCAAGCTGGCCTCCTCTCATGCTTTTTATGTTCCTGCTCTTTCAGCATTTTATTTTGAAAATGATCAGTGCCATGGAAAAATGGAAAATATTGGACAATGAACACCCATATTACCTTTCATCTTGATTCACTCTTTTACCATTTTGCCACATATTCTTTCTTTACATATTTATATATTTTTACAACCATTTGAAACTATATTAAATGCATGATGATAATTAAAAATTTTAGTATGCAGATAATAAGGTTATGGATAATTGTCTGCATAATTATAATGTCAGTATCACATATAAAAAAATTAACAGCAATTTTAGAATATATTTGTCGGCCGGGCTCAGTGGCTCAGCCTGTAATCCTGCGCCTTTGGGAGGCTGAGGTGAGTGGATTGCCTGAGCCCGCAGGTTCGAGACCTGCCTGGGCAACTTGGTGAGACCTCATCTCTACAATAAATAAAAAAATTAACCGAGTGTGGTAGTGTGCGCCTGTAGTTCCAGTTACTTGGAAGCCTGAGCGGAAGGATTGCCGGATCCCAGTAGGTCGAGGCTGTGGTGGCCGGGAGCGGCCACTGCACTCCAGTCTGGACGACAGAGTGAGACTCCAACTCAAAAAAAAAAGAAAAAAAAGAATATATTTGTCTTAGTCCTTTTGTGCTGCGACAACAAAATACGTGAGACTGGGTAATTTATAAACAATAGAAATTTATTTCTTATAGTTCTGTAGGCTGGGAAGTCTATCAAGACACCATCAGATTTGGTGTCTGATGAAGGCCTGTTCCTCATAGATAGTGCCTTTTAGGTGTTCCCGTGTGGCATCAGGGATGGGAGGGGGAAAGTAGCTCTCTGAAATCTCTTTTATAGGGCCTTAATCCTATCCATGAGTGCAGAGCCTTCATGGCCTACTCAGCTCCTGAAGGCCCCACCTCTTAAGACAATCACTTCAGGGTTAAGTTTCACCATATGGATTTTGGAAGGACACATACATTCAAACACTGAATATGGACTATTACAATTAATACGCATTCAGATCTTCCTGGTTATCCCTAAAAAATTTTTTTTGAGTTGTTTTGAGCCAGGATTCAATCAGATTTCATGCATTTTATTTGGTTCTTATTCCTCTTTATTTAGAAAAATTTTTTTGAATACTCCTCTGCTTTTTTTAAAAAATGACCTGTTTTTTCTTTTAAGAGTTATACTTTGTGTATATAATGTCTCTTTTGGGAATTGCCTGGTTTCTTAGAATATTATTCATTCAAAACTTGCTTGCAATTTGCTTTTTTCTTCCATTTATCTGAGGTTGCTGGAGATAAAGTTGTCATTTCCAAGCTCATTTTTTTTCCAAAACATAATTCCAATTTTAAATATACAGTACATTGGCTGAGGTTTTTGCATTTGGTTGCATTAACTTAAAGATAAGAGAACTAGAGGATTTGCGTTGTATTTGGTCCACACTGTATTTGGCATTAGTCAGCAATTGAAATTCAAGGAGTTCCTCCCCCATTCTCCATTGCCTGTCCCCATCTTCTAATCAGTTAATTCTGTCTTGGAATATATATATATATATATATCTAGTAGCTGTGGACATTATAAAGCAGTAATAGCCTTTGAAAAATGCACAGTTTCAAGTGGAAAACATTAAAATGCAAACGATATATAAGTGATTTACGTCAGACAATCAGAGCTTGGCACAACAAGAAGAGATTGAAGTATCTTCTCTCTGGTACTTGTGTAGAACTGTCACTCAGTGAATCTTCTCTTTCTTCCTTACTCGCTTTTGAGTTTCATAGATTTGGTAGATTCTCTTTAAGAATTGTATGATATTTAGGGACTAGTATTTTTTTTTTTTTTTTGAGTTGGAGTCTCACTCTGTTGTCCAGGCTGGAGTGCAGTGGCATACTCACGGCCACCCCAGCGTCGACCTGCTGGGCCCTGGCATTCCTTCTGCCTCAGCCTTCCAAGTAGCCGGAACTACAGGCGCATGCTACCATGCCTGGCTAATTTTTTTTTTTATTGTAGAGACAGGGGTCTCATCAAGTTGCCTGCGCTGGTCTCGAACCCTCAGGCTCAGGCAATCCACTTGCCTTGGCCTCCCAAGTATGTTTTTTTTTTTTTGAGGAAGTGGGAGGTAACTTTTAGGCAGTTTTAAAAGAGGAGAGCATTATATTTTGGTTGAGAGAAAAAGAAGAAAATTTTAGTGAGGAAGAGGACTGCCCTGGATAGTTTAGGGAGGTCTGTGAGTCTTTTTTCTCCTCTTTACTCCAGCCAGGCTTAGGTTATACCTCTCTTGTGCTTTTACTACATTTTACATGGAGATTCCTTCTAACAATTATTGTATATTAGAACTGCTTCTTCTCTAATATGTTCCTTGAGGCTGGGACCAGTACTTTTTACCTCTGTGTATTAAGCACCTCACTTAGTGCCTGGAATGTTGTAGATACTGAATAAACGAATGAACAAAAGTCTCTAACATAATGAGCAAGAATGAAGATTCCTTTGCTGGGAAACCAGACCTGTGATTAGACTTATTCATTCATTGCTGAGGTGTTCAGTTAGAGTTAGAATTGATTGAGGAGCTTGGGATAAGGATTAGGGATGAAATTGTTCCAGTGGAAGCCAAAAACATTCTTGTGATAGGTCAAGAGATCTGTTTTGATAACACAATTTGGAGAGTTTTCAGAGAAGTAGCTAGTGTGATATAAGAATCTTTGCCATTTTCTGGATAAAAACGAATATTTGAAGGAGTAATAATTTTTAATGTTAAGCACTTAATAAGTAGAAATCAATTTTATGAGAAATTAATGGTATCCAGGGATTAAAAAACATTCTTTTGTGGAACTATCAAATCTACAGAAAAGCCGAGAGAATAGTATAATGGACTCTAAGTACCCATCACCCACCCAGTATTGGCAATTTTGTTAGTTTTCTTTCATCTACAAGACTGGAGTATTTTAAAGCATCTTATCGTAAATAGTTATGTTGCAGCATATTCAGATTTCTCAAATGTCTTTAAAAATTGAGTTGAAGTTCATATAATATCAAATAAATCAAAGTATATAACTCAATAACAGTACACTTATAATTTTGTATAACTGTCATCTCTATCTAGTTCTAAAACATTTTTATCACCCGAAAAGATACCTCAAACCCAGTAAGCATTCACTCTTCACTCTCCCATTCTTCAGTCCTTGGAAGTCATCAATCTGCTTTCTGTCTCTATGGGCTTACCTTTTTTGAATGTTTCATATAAATGGAATTATTCAACATAAGACCTTTTGTGTCTGACCTGTTTCACTTAGCATAATATTTTTGAGGTTCATCCATGTTGTAGCATGTATCAGTAGTTAATTCCTTTTTGTGATTGGATGCTGTTCCATTGTATGAGTATAACTCTCTCCTTCCCTTCTCTCCCCTCCCCTCTCCTCCCCTCCTGTCCCCTCCCCTTCTCTTCCTTTGAGATGGGGGTCTCACTGTGTTGCCCTGTGCTCAAGTGATTCTCTTGTCTTAGCATCCCGAGTAGGCTGGGAGTATAGGCACATGCCACTATACTTGGTTTTGACCACATTTTCTTTATCTATTCCTCCATTGATGTATATTTAGGTTGTTTCTACCTTTTGGCTACTGTGGCTAGTGCTACTGTGAACATTCACGTACAAGTTTTTGTTTGGTTACCTATTTCCAATTCTTTTGGAATATCCAGTAGTAGAATTGCTGGATGATATTGTAATTTTATGTCTAATTATTTGAGGAACTGCTAAACTGTTTTTCACAGTGGCTAAGTTAGTTTACACATCTACTAGCAATGTACAAGTGTTCCAGTTTCTCCACGTCCTCACCATCATATGTTGTTTTAAAATTTTTGATTATAGTTATCTACTGGATTTGAAGTAGTATCTCAATGGGTTTTGGCTGGCATATCAGTACTGACTAGTGATGTTGAGCAACTTTTTATGTACTTCTTGACTATTTGCATATCTATTGTAGAGAAATGTCTGTTCAAGTCCTTTGCCCATTTAAAAATTGGATTGTGTGAATGATTAATTTTATATGTCAACTTGACTGGGCTAAGATATGTCCAGGTAGCTAGTGAAACATTATTTCTGGATGTGTCTGTGAGGGTCTCTCTAGAAGGGATTAGTATTTGTATCAGTAGACTGAATGAAGAAGATCTCCTTCACCAGTGCAGTAGACATCATTTGATTTGTTAAAATCCATTTTGAATAGAGCAAAAAGGCAGAGGAACGGTAAATTTATTCTTTTTGCTTTTGCTGAGACATTTGTCTTTTCCTGTTCTTAGACATCAGTGTTCTTGGTCTTTCTGATTCAGGCTAGGAATTATACCATTACCTACCCCTTGCCCCTTCCCTCTCCTACCTCTTTCTCAGGCCTTTACACTCACACTGAACTACACCACTGGCAGATCGTGGGACTTTTCTGCTTTCCTAACCCCATGAGCCAATACCTATTAAAAAAACTCATATGTCTCTCTGTATATATCCTATTGCTCGGTTTCTCTGGAGAACTCTGACAGGTTTTCATCTTTTCGTTTTTGAGGTGTAGAATTCTTTTTATTTTGGATATTAGACCCTTATGTATATAGTAATTGTAGACACATAATTTACAAATATTTTTTCCTATTCTGTGGGTTGTCTTTTCACTATTGATAGTGCCCTTTGATGCACAAAGATTTTTTTAATTTTAATGCAGTCCAATTTATCTATTTAAAGTACCAAATATTTTCTTTTGCTTCTACCTTGGCTAGCTTGCTGCCATGACTTATGAGGAACTTAAGAGAAGACAACTCTCAGTATTTCTATTACTATCTACTTATTCACATATTCCTTTAATTAAATACCTTATTGAGGGGAATATTATATGTAGACCCTGACTTCTGTTAATGCAGATTATTGGGGTTGCTTTTCTTACTGTGATTTCCTATATAATCCAGATGAAATTTTTTCTATCACATCCTAGTAGTTTTGTTGAATTCAGCCTTTCTCATAATGCACCCATCACCAAATCAAAGCAGTATAAAGGAGAACAAATATACTTAAGTGTTTATTTTCCCCTAGGTGCTAGATATTTCATGCTAACCTTTTTGTTTGTTTGCTTGTTTGTTTCATCTTTTTTTTTTTTTGAGTTGGAGTCTCACTCTGTCGCCCAGACTGGAGTGCAGTGGCTGCTCCAGGCCACTGCAGCCTCGACCTGCGGGGCTCCGGCGATCCTTCTGCCTCAGCCTTCCAAGTAGCTGGAACTACAGGCACATGCTACCACATCTGGCTAATTTTTTAAAAATTTATTGTAGAGATGAGGTCTCACCAAGTTGCCCAGGCGGGTCTCGAACCCTCAGCCTCAGGCAATCCACTCACCTCAGCCTCCCAAGGCGCGGGATTACAGGCTGAGCCACCGAGCCCGGCTCATCTTTTTGTTTTAGAGACAGAGTCTCTCTGTCAACCAGGCTGGAGTGTAGTGTTCTGATCATAGCTCACAGCAGCCTTGAAATTCTGGGCTCATAAGAGACCCTCTCAACTTAGCCTCCACAGTTGTGGGGTCTAAAGACATGTACCACCATAGCCCGGCTCATTTAAAAAATATTTTGTAGAGACAGGTTCTCACTATGTTGCCCAGTCTGATCTTGAACTCCTAACCTCAAGCAATCCTCCCACCTCAGCTTCCCAAAGTACTGGAATTATAGATGTACGCTACTGCACCCAGCCTGTATCTACTATCTTATTTTCTTTTTAGAGTCGGAGTCTCACTCTGTCGCCCAGGCTGGAGTGCAGTGGCATGCTCATGGCTACCGTGGCCTTGACCTGATGGGTTCAGGCGATTTTTCCGCTTCAGTCTTCCAAGTATCTGGAACTACAGGCATGCACTATCACACTCGGCTTATTTTTTTTATTTATTGCAGAGATGAGGTCTCATCAAGTTGCCCAGGCTGGTCTCAAAACCCCTGAGCTCAGGCAGTCCTCTCGCCTTGGCATGCTAAAATTCTGGGATTACAGGCTTGAGTCACTACACCTGGCCTATCTACTATCTTAATATGAGTGGCATAGACTTTTTAAAAAACGGTTGGTTTTGTCTATTATATACATTATTAGTAGATAGTACTGTTGATTAGAATCATGCTTTTCTCATGGCTACTAATTTTAAGTACTATACTCATCCTTCTTTATTCCCTAATTTTTTTTCTTACTTTTAGCTGTGAAACTTGATTTTTACCTTCTTAATTCTCAGTCTTAAAAAAAAATTTGGGGAATCTTTTTTTTTTTTTTTTTTGAGTTGGAGTCTCAATCTGTTACCCAGACTGGAGGGCAGTGGCACATTCCTGGCCACCACAGCCTCGACCTGCTGTGCTCCTGTGATCCTTCCACCTCAACTTCCAAGTAGCGGGAACTACAGACATGCGCTACCACGCCCGGCTAATTTTTGATTTATTCTAGAGACAAGGTCTCACCAAGTTGCCCCGGTGGGTCTCAAACTCGCGGGCTCTGGCAATCCACTCACCTCAGCCTCCCAAAGTGCTGGGATTACAGGCTGAGCCACTGAGCCCAGCTGAGGAGTCTTTTTAAAAATTTTAAATTTATTTTATTTTTTCAATATCTTTTGTGCATTGTAATGCAAATGTGTTTTTTAATAAAGATAGAAACTAGATATACATAAAGTAGAAAGTGACATTATTTCCACTGTTCCCAAGTCTCATTCTCATTCTTCAGAAGTAGCTAATGTTAAAAGTTCAGCGTAAATCAGTTTGGACTTTTAAAATATGTATATGCAGAAACACATGTTTATGTGTGTGTAATTTTATAAATAAGGTGATTTGATATACATGTTCTGAAATTTGCTTTCTATTTATGTTCCATTACTTTCAAAAATTTTTTAATATTACTTTATATTAGACATATAATGTAAGAGGACAGAATCATTAGAGAATAATAAAAAATGAGTAGTTGAATATATGGGAAGATGAAATTTAAAATGCTCAGTTTGAGGAAAGTACATGCTAGTTTTTGTTTGTGTTTTTGCTATCTTTTAACTCAAGTGCCTCTTTTTGACTTGCTTAATCCATATGAAATTATAAAAGCAATTTTTCATATAATGCATTTTAGGATAACACTAAATAAATAGAGTAAAAATAGAGATTTATTGAGTACAGCTGTGGGTGTACTCATATGACTGACATTGTGTGAGAAACATGAGGATACAATCATAAATATGAAACCATCATTACTGAGCTCTATGACAGCAAAGAGCAAAGGCAGAGAAGGCTGCCTGAAGGAAATGACATGAGCATAGGCTGAAATACTTTTAAGAGTTCGTTAGGCTTTAAAAGAAAAGGCCGGAGGAGTGAAAAAGAACTGAGTCAGATTGGAGGTTATTAGTACAAGTGCAATAGGAAGACAAAGTCAGGGGAAGTCAGTTGATCAATTCAATATGTGTATGGAAAGAAGTAGGAGGGGCTCTATGCCCTAGTGTGCCTTGGATGGTCCAGATTTACATCTATTATCTTGGCATAATAAAAAAATAGCACCCCAGTTTACTCTTAAAAATATCCTAATTCTGTACAATTTGACATGCTCACCCATAAGAAAGAGAGGCTAAGGGGAGCTGATAAATTTCAGAGGAAGGCCAGCTGCAGTGGCTCACGCCTTTAATCCCAGTACTTTGAGAGGTAGAAGCAAGAGGATTGCCTGAACTTAGGGGCTTGAGGCCAGCCTGGTCAATTTAGCAAGGTCTTGTCTCTATAATAAATAAAATAAATTGGCTGGGCAGATGGCGTGCCTGTGGTTCCAGCTACTTGGAAAGTTGAGGCGAAAGGATCACCTGAGCTCAGCAGATTGAGGCTGTAGTGACTGTGAGCATGCCACTGCATTCTAGCGTAGGTGACAGAGAATCTGACGCGCCGCCCCCCCACAAAAAGGCGAAAATAGTGTGATTGGTGGATGACTGGAAATTCTTGGAGGTAAAAGAGTAAGTACAGTAGAAACTAAGATTCCAGAGAATCTTAGCAAGAATCTCTAAAGCAAGAGTATTAAAATTGAAGTTGCAGAGATGGCACAGGTTTGGATTCAGGCTATGGAGCAGTAGCAGTGGGTAGTTGTAATGAAGTTGAATCGAGGGTCTCTGAAGAGAAAGACTACAGAGGTTAAAATCTCTATGGATGAAAGATAAGAGTTGGTTTAAATAATAAGATTTTAGGGGGAAAGTGGAAGACTGAGAGGCAGATTTGGAGATAGCAAGGTGGGGTAAGATGATAAAGCTGAATGGTATAACTTTCAAAGGAGAAGAGCTTTTTATATAAGTTTGGAAGAACAGTGATTTGGAAATTTCACTAAGGGATCAGAAGAATGTCACTTATGCCTTCCTTCCCCCAGTCCCATGGCTATAGGTGTTGGAATGTGGAAAAGGTGTGACTTCTGCCTGAGAGGACTGTGTTTTGAGACAACCATGTTTCAGAAAGGGTGAGGAATTGGAGGGCAGAGATTTAGGGAAGTTTTATAAATTGCATTTTAGAGGATTTTAGAGGAATCAGTGCACAGGTCTGAGTAGAAGAACAATTTGGGAAGGAAACAAAGTTGGAAGGGCAGGACTGAAGAGAACAGATGGGGGGGCAGAGTGGGGATTATGTCTTTCTTTTTGGGAAAAGACTGCAATACCTAAAAGACCCAAGAAATGGAACTGACTTTCTTCCATGTTCTAAACAGTGGCAACAAGGTTTGTCTGCTCTGAACTTCATTTTTTTAAAATTATATTTTAAAATTGTGGGGTACAATTCAGGGTTAGGTTTATAAATATTCATTGTGCAGGTACCCTTGTCTATAAGATGTGTCCCCCCTTCCCCTGGCAGTTTCCCACTACTGCCA
>NW_007246553.1:212211-224698 GCF_000164805.1 Carlito syrichta
TACTGCCAATCCCACCTCCCCACCCTCCCACCCCTGATTTGAACTTCTTAAGGGGCTATCTCACTGCAGGGCAGAGACTGACTATGGTTTTTAGTTCATTTGACTTATTGGTTTTTTTTTTTTTTTTTTTTGAGTTGGAGTCTCACTCTGTCACCCAGACTGGAGTGCAGTGGCTGCTCCCGGCCACTGCAGCCGCTACCTGCTGGGCTCCGGCGATTCTTCCGCCTCAGCCTTCCAAATAGCTGGAACTACAGGTGTGCGCTACCATGCCCGGCTAATTTTTTGATTTATTGTAGAGATGAGGTGTTGCCAAGTTGCCCAGGGGGGTCTCAAACCCGCGGGCTCAGGCAGTCCTCTAACCTCAGCCTCCCAAAGTGCTGGGATTACAGGCTGAGCCACTGAGCCTGGCTAGTTACATAGCTATTAAATAGTAGAGTTAAGATTTGAACCCAGGACTGTCTGTTTTCATTGCTACATACATCTTTGCAGATAAACCACCTCGTGCATGTACACTTCTTTTGTAAGTATTTCTTAAGGTTCTTTTCTTCCTTTTCCTGTGTCTTTGTAGCACTTTGTACCATGTTTTTATAGTCAGTGAAGCCTTCCTTTGTGACCACTAGGAATGTTGTGTACTCTTCCTCAGTATCCCTACTTTGTTTATGACTAGTCTGTATTTGTGCACCTGTTGAAGTATATAGTGTTTATCTGTTTTCATGTTTGTCACCTCTAGTGAGTTGTGAGCTTCTTGAGACTCGAGATTGTAATCTTATTCATCTTGGTGTTCCTGGCACTAACAAATATGCCTGGTAAATAGGTGCTCAGTACATATTTACTAAGTGAATTTTGTATTAATTCAAACGTATCATTCATTACCTGTGAACTTGTCTAGTTATTTGTATTACATTGTAAATTGTTTGAAGGCAGTAATCCAAATTTTACTTATTTTTATATTTCTAACAACTGTCTCTACATGTTACCCAATAAATGCCTGTTGATTTATTTCATTACCTTAAAGAAAACATTTCTGTTTATCATTCTGCTCTCCTTAAAAAATTTTAAGTATCAGTACTTCAAATATGTTTTGGTTTTTTTTAAAGCAGGATTTATTGAGAGGACAGAAAAAACTCCCACAGTGGGAGGGGACTTGAAGGAGTTGTCCCAAATACATTTAAAAAAAAGATAGTAATTATTAAAAGCAAATATGTTGTTCACTTATTTGTAGGCTTTCAAGGTTTTTATTCATTGTTTTCTCTCAGTGGGAGGTTGACATCCAATAATATTGTTCCAATAGGATGGCTAGTCCAGTGCTGTTTCACTTGCATTTAACTTTTATTTTAAATTGAGTTAGAAGCAACACTTTCAAATAAAGAAAGTACAGAAGGAGTTTTAAATATTATGTCCATAAGATAGCCAAGGTCAGCGTATATTAATTGGTAATGAATGATATTGTCTTGGTAGTTAAACTTTGGTAATTTCATTTCTTCCTAAGTGTTTCTGAAGAAAAGACCTCACTTTGCATTCATGTGAAGTCAGTGTTTTGGTTTGTAACTGTAGTTATTATTTGCATGCTCAGTGGCCTTTTGTGACTATATCTCTGTCTTACTGCAGGCAGCTTAATACTTTATTTAAATATAGTTACTCTATTTTTGACTTCTAACTGTCAGTATTGAAGCATGTAAAATGTAAGAAATACCTTCAGGAAATTCACTTTGTATTTTAATTGGTTAATGTTTTATAGTCTTTATTACTATATAAACATATTCTGATAATGTAACTTGAACTATAAGCTGATTTTGGTATGTTTTATTAGTCAAGGATTATAACTTCAAGCTCTACTGAATTTCTTTCTAGTTCATAAGAATGTCTGTTAGGGGAAGAATGAAGGATTTCCTATTTCTATTGCACAATTTTTATTTACTTATTTCTGATTTTTCTAAGTTGGCATACCTTCAGTGGTATTCTTGAATCTCTTTATCAATGTTAAAATAAAGGAAATGATTAAAAACATGTTTTGGACCATAAAACATTATCTGTGTTACAATAAATTGCCCTTACCTGAAAGAGAATATTCAATACCAGCTAAACTTTCTTTATGTTACATTAAAACAATATTTTCATCTTTGTACTTGGAGAGTGTAAAAGTTGCCAATTATAGAGCCGAAAGTTGAAAAAGAGGAGACATTTTATTTATTTTATTATTATTTTTTATAATAGAGATGTGAAGTACAAGTGAGAATTAACTACATAAGCAGGCTGGATGCAGGTGAAGTTTTGGCTTCTGACTTGCCTTCACTCCTCCTGTGGTGGATCAGGTCCCCTCTGGGTTGTCACGCGCCCCCCACCTTCCTCCCTCCTTCCCTCCCTCAGCAATGCCCAGCTGCTACCTATACTCTCCCTTGTGCGAGTGCGACTAATATTCAGAGCTCACTCAGGAGACATTTTAGGACAGTTTCTTGCATATATGCCCTTATTTTTACAAGAAATACCATGGAAATTCTTTCATCTGGCCAGAGAGAGTAGTTATCTGTTTTACATTTTGCTATTTAATAACTTGTTTAAAAAGTGTGTATTTATAAATATGTGAAAATTAAACTCCTAATTTAGAAAACATAGCAATTTTAATAGTTCTTTTAAAGTTTTTAATCACTATTTATGGTAAATTGAAAACTCGACATATAAGCATTTACTTGAATCTTTTCTTTTTTTTTTTTTTTTTTTGAGTTGGAGCCTCACTCTGTCGCCCAGACTGGAGTGCAATGGCCGCTTCCCGCCACCGCAGCCTCACCTGCTGGGCTCCGGAGATCCTTCTGCCTCAGCCTTCCAAGTAACCGGAATTACAGGCATGTGCTACCATGCCCAGCTGATTTTTTGATTTATTGTAGAGATGAGGTCTCGCTGCCCAGGGTTTTTTTTTTTGAGTCGGAGTCTCACTCTGCCTCGCCTGCTGGGCTCCGGCAATCCTTCCGCCTCAGCCTTTCAAGTAGCCGGAATTATAGGCATGCACTACCACGCCCGGCTGGTTTTTTAAAATTTATTTTAGAGATGAGTTCTTGCTGCCCCGGAACCCGGGGGCTCAGGCAATCCACTCACCTCAGCCTCCCAAAGGCACGGGATTACAGGCTGAGCCACCGATCCCGGTTTACTTGAATCTTAATACCATATTGAATACCATTAAACAAGAGAGATTTAAATAAATGTAAATAGTCAATAGTTAGGTAGGATTTTTAAATTTTAAATTTTAAAAATAGTTACCTTTGCTAATAACATGCATGCACTTTTGTGTAATGTTCTCTTTCTACCTGATTTATACTTGCTATCCAGTACGTTATAGAAATTATTGTTTTAAAAATCTCTTTTTTTTGTGAATTGGAGTCTCACTCTGTCACCCAGACTGGAGTGCAGAGGCACGCTCCCGGTCACCGCAGCCTCCACCTGCTGGGCTCTGGCGATCCTTCTGCCTCAGTCTTCCAGTAGCCGGAACTACAGGCGCGCGCTACCGCGCCTGGCTAATTTTTTATTTATTGTAGAGACGAAGACTTGCCAAGTTGCCTGGGTGGGTATCGAACCTGTGCGTTCAGGCAATCCACTCGCTTCGGACTCCCAATGTGCTGGGATTACAGGCTGAGCCACTGAGCCCGGCCTAAAATCTCATTTTTTTTTTTTTTTTTGAGTTGGAGTCTCACTCTTTCGCCCAGATTGAAGGTTGAAATGCAGTGGTGCTATCCCAGCTCACTGCAGCCTCAACCTCCTGGGCTCAAGTGGTCCTCCTGCCCCAGCCTCCCAAATATCTGAGAATATAGACATGCGCCACCACACCTGACTATTTTTTGATTTTTCTGTAGAGACAAGGTCTCTTTATGTTGCCCAAGTTGGTCTTGAACTCCTGGGCTCAAGCTATTTTCCTGTTTCAGCCTACCAAAGTGCCAGGATTACAGGTATGAGCCACTGTACCTGGGCTTAGAAACCTTTTAAAAGAAGGTTTTGCAGTAATCTATAATAAATTGAATGCTTACTTTATTCTGGGTAGTAACATTATTCCAAGTGATATAAAGATGAAAAATTCATGATATTCTTATTTCTAGTTAACTCATAGTCTAATAGGAAAAATACATCTGAGCCAGTAGTAAAAATAAATTATGAGAAGTGTGACATTAATCACAGATGCATACATAATCCCAGGGATCTGAAAAAGGGAGTACCTAAACTGGTCTGGGTATAATGGTTGTGAGGAAGACTTCACAGAGGATATAGCTTTAAAGTTTCATTGCTGATGGTTCTCTAGGCAGACAAAGGAGGAAAAACATTTAGCCTTCAGGGAACAATATCTGCAAAGGCACAGTTATGTGAGTGATCAGGAGACATTTCAAGAACCATAAGCAGTAAGTTGTGTGACTGTCACGGAGGGTGGGAAGTTGTCTGGGCCAACTTTGATTATCAGGTGAAGGAGTGTGAATTTTAACTTGTAAGTTAGGATTGTAAAATTAATATCTAATATTGCAAGTAATAATAAATTAATACCTATTATTACCCAGTATCCTAAACAATGAAGGGAGCAAGTAAGAATTGTGAAACGCTAGAGACACATGTGCAATGCTGTGTAGCCTTAACCAATTAATTCATTTAACAGGTTTTTTTTGTATACTCTAAGCAAGGCAAGATATGGTAGAGAACAGAACAGAGTTATTCCCTGTCTTACTGGAATTTATATTACAAAGCAGTAAATAATATATTCCCCCTGAGTCTTCTTAATTTTTGGTTACAGCATGAATGTATAATTTGCTTGTAATTTATTTTCATTTTCCTTGTGATTAACATAGGCAGGTCTGTCCATATTTCTTGATACTTCAGGAAGAATATGACTGAATTTGACAGCAATCCATATTGTTCTTTCTCTGAACTATAGCTTGAATTCTGTGTTTTACTTTTTTTATTGAAATTTTTTGTTGAGATAATTGTAGATTAATGTGCAGTTATAAAAAATAATACAGAGAGATCCCTTGTACACTTTGCCCAATATCCCCAATAGTAACACTTTGAAAAACTATAGTATAAGATGACAACCAGGATTTTTATGTTGATATAAATATAATCTTATTCATGTTTCTCTAGTTTTACATGTATTCATTTGTGTGTATGTTTTTAAGTTTTATAAAATTTCATCACATCTCTAGATATATGTATTCACCACCATCAAGATACTGAACAGTTCCAACATAACAAGAATCCCTTTTGTTCTTTTATAAGCAAACTCACTCCCTTCCCTTACTCTCTACCCTGCTGGCTCTAAACTCTGGCAACCACTAATCTGTCCTTTTTCTAATATTTTGTCATTTCAAGAATATTATATAAATGGACTCATACAGTACAGTCATTCCTCCTTATTCACAGTTTCACTTTCTACTGTTTCAGTTACCCGCAATCATCTATCATCTATGATCTGAAAATATTAAATGGAAAATTCCAGAAATAAGTTTTAAATTGCGTGCTGTCCTGAAGAGCATGATAAAAACCTGTGCTGTTCCGCTTTGTCCTTCCTGGGATGTGATTCATTCTTTTGTCTAACTTATCCATGCTGTATACACTACTCACCCATTAGTCACTTAGTAGCCCTTTTGGTTCTTAGATCTAACTGTTTTGGTATTGCAGTACTGGTATTCAAGGAACCTTTGTTTTACTTAATAATGGCCTCACTGCTCGAGAGTAATAATGCTGGCAATTTGAGTGCACCAAAGAGAAGCCATAAGTGCTTCCTTTAAGTGAAAAGTTGAAAGCTCTAGATTTAATAAGGAAATTTAAAAAATGCTGAGGTTGCTAACATCTCCAGTAAGGACAGATCTTCTATTTGTGAAACTGTGAAGAAGGAAAAAGAAGTTTGTGCATAGTATATATAGGGCTCAGCACTATCTGTGGTTTCAATCATCCACTGGAGGTCTTGGAATGTATTCCCTGCAGATAAGAGGGGACTACTATATGTAGTTTTTTGGATTTGGATTTTTTTTTTTTTTGAGTTGGAGTCTCATTCTGTTGCCCAGACTGGAGTGCAGTGGCCGCTCCCGACCACTGCAGCCTCGACCTGCTGCAGCGATCCTTCCACCTCAGCCTTTCGAGTAGCCGAATTACAGGTATGTGCTACCAAGCCTGGCTGATTTTTTTTGATTTATTAGAGATGAGGTCTCGCCAAGTTGCCCAGGCAGGTCTCGAACCCTCGGGCTCAGGCAATCCACTCACCTTGGCTTCCCAAAGCGCGGGATTACAGGCTGAGCCACCAAGCCCGGCGGATTTTTTTTATCATCAGAATTTCCTGGAGATTCTTCCAAGTTGTATGTATTGATAGTTTGTTCTTTTGTATTGTGAGTAGTATTTCATGGTTTATATAGCCATTTACCTGTTGAGGGGTATCTAAGCTGATTCCAGTGTTTGGCTATTACAAGTAAAGCTGCTGTGAATATTTGCTTATAAGTTTTTGTGCAAACTTGCATTTTCATTTTTTCTGGCATAAATGCCTGAGAATAATTGCTGAGTCATATGGTAGTTGAATGTTTAGTTTTATTAAAAAAAACAGAATGGCCATACCATTTTGTATTCCCACCTGCAGCAAATGAGTTATCCTGATTTTCTATCTTCTCAGTAGCATTTGGTGTGCTCATTATGTTTTACTATAGTCATTCTGGTAGATATGTAGGATATCTCGTTGGCAGTTTTAATTGCATGACTGATGGCTAGTGATGTTGAACAGCTTTTCTTGTGCTTATTTGTATTTTTATATATTTTTATGAGAAATGACTGTTCATGTTGTTTGACCATTTTCTAGTTGGATTATTGTTTTTTAATTATTGAATTTTGAAAGATCTTTATATGCCCTAGATTCTAATCTTCTGTCAGATATATAGTTTGCAGATATTTTCTTGCAGTTTGTAGCTTGTCTTTTTATTTTTATTCAATAGATTTTTTGTAAAAGCAATTTTAAGTTAACAAAAAAATTGGGAGGAAGCTACAGAGATTTCTCACGTACCTCCAACCCCTATACATACATAGTCTTTCCCATTATCAATATCCCCTGCCAGCGTGGTACATTTGTTACAGTTGATCAACCTACATTGACACATTATCCCCCAAAGACCATAGTTTACATTAGGATACTTTAGGTGTTATACATTTTATGGGTTTAAAAAATATATAATGGCATGTATCCATCATTATATAATTTCATAAAAAGTGGTTTCACTACTGTAAAAATCCTTTGTGCTCCATCCTTTCTTCACTTTAACCTCTGGCAGTGACTGATCTTTTTACTGTCTTGTCATGGTATTGCCTTTTACATAATGTCATATTTCTGTAATCATACAGTACATAGCCTTTTCAGATTGTCTTCCTTCACTTAGTAATATGCATTTACGTTTCTCCCATGTCTTTTCTTGACGTGATAGCTCCATTGTTTTTTTAGTGCTGAGCAATATTGTTTGGATTTGCACAGTTTATTTATCCATTCACCTGCTGAAGGAGATCTTGGTTGCTTCCAAGTTTTGTCAATTATAACTAAATTTGCTGTAAAAATCAGTGTTCAGGTTTTTGTGTGGATATATGCTTTCAACTCTTTCAATGCCAAGGACTTTTTTGGCATTTAATTTAATCATATTTAATATGATTGCTGGTGGCAATGATTGCTTATGGTAAGAATATGATTGCTTGTGGTAAGAATATGTATAGTCGTCTTCCAAAGTGGTTACATCATTTTGCATTCCTGAGGGGGGGCAATGAAGAAGTGCCTGACCAGGCTTCTTGCTGTTACCCCCTCTTCTGATCCCTACTGCCTACCTTTGTTTCTCTTGATGGAAAAGAGTAGTCTCACACCTCACAGGGAAGGAGAGTGCTCCCCCTGGCTGTTTTTGGTAAGACTCCCAAAGAATCTCCTTTGCTGTTGGTATCTGGTTTCCCTGATGTCAGAGGAACTCTTGGTTCAATTCTGGGAGAAATTAGCCTACGTGGGTTGCCTTCTGTTGCTAGACTGGCAGTTGGAAAAGGGAAAGCCAGATTTGAGTGGCATTGTTCTGTTAGGTGATGTAGAAACAAGACACCCTGCCTCTGTGCTGTTCTTCTGGTTGTAGGATCTTTTTTTTTAGCAAGTATAAAATTTTATTCTGTTTATTTATTTATTTTTTATTATAAAGATGTGGAGTACAATTCAGGGTTAGGTATACAAACGTTGATTATGCAGGTACCCTTGTTGATGAGGTGTACCCCTTCCTCCCCTGGCAGTTTCCCTCAACTGCCAATCCCACCCCCTCCCCTGACAGGTTCCCACTACTGCCAATCCCTTTCTTATAGTATTATAATTTCAAAGTCCGCTTATGAGTGAGATCATATGGTACTCTGTTTCTGTGATAGATCACTGAGTATGATTGACTTCAAATCCATCCAAGTTGTTGCAAAGTCCATATGTTTGTCTTTCTTTATGGCTGTATAATATTCCATTATGTATATGCACCACATTTTTAAAATCCAGTCCAGCTTTGATGGGCAACATGGTTGGTTCCATGTTTTTGCTATTGTGAATAGAGCTGCAACAGACATACGTGTGCAGGTATCTTTTTTGTAGAGTGATTTGAGTTCCTCTGAGTATGTTCCCAATAGGAGAATTGCTGGGTCATATGGAAGGTCAATTTTTAGTTCTTTCAGAAATTGCCACACTGTCTTCCAGAGAGGTTGCACTAGTTTGCATTCCTACCAGCATTGTAGAAGCGTTTTTCTCCGCATCCTCACCAGCATCTGTTGTTGTTTGTTTTATTAATAATGGCCATTCTTACAGGGGTTAGGCGGTATCTCAGTGTGGTTTTGATTTGCTTTTCTCTGATGATGAGTGAGGCTGAGTACTTTTTCATGTGTCTGTTGGCTGCCCATATATCTTCTTTTGAGAAGTGTCTATAGGAAGAATCAACATTGTTAAAATGTCCATTCTACCAAAGGCAATCTACAGATTAAATGAAATACCCATTAAGTTACCAACAACATTCTTGTCAGACCTGGAAGTGACAATACAGAAATTCATATGGAAACATAAACAAGCACGAATAGCCAATACAATCCTTAGCAAAAGAAACAAAGCAGGAGGTATCACACTTCCAGACTTCAAACTTTACTATAAGGCTACAGTAATCAAAACAGCCTGGTATTGGTACAAGAACAGGCACATAGACCAATGGAACAGGAGAAAGATTCCGAAAGCAAAACCTCAATTCCTCAACCAAGTCATTTTGTTTTTTTTTTGGAGTCTCATTCTGTAGCCCAGACTGGAGTGCAGTGGCCGCTCCCGGCCACCACAGCCTCAGTCTGCTGGGCTCAGGCGATCCTTCCGCCTCAGCCTTCTAAGTAGCTGGAACTACAGGCGCACGCTACCACGCCGGCTAATTTTTTGATTTATTGTAGAGATACAGTCTCGCTAAGTTGCCCAGGCAGACCTCGAACCCATGGGCTCAGGCAATCCACTCACCTCAGCCTCCCAACACATGGGATTATAGGCTGAGCCACCGGAGCTGGCTCCTAGTCATCTTTGACAAAGCCTCCAACAACAACTACTGGGGAGAGGAGAACCTATTCAGTAAATGGTACTGGGAAAACTGGCTAACCACATGCAGAAGATGAAACAGGACCCCTACCTATCATCATATACAAAAATTAACTCTAAATGGATTAAAGACCTAAATGTAAAACCTCAAACTATAAGAATCCTAGAAAACGCAGGAGACACCCTTATGGAAATTGGAACTGGCAATCAATTCCTATTCAGAACCCTAAAGGCCAATACCTTAAGAAATAAGATAGACAAGTGGGACCTCATCAGACTGAGTTTCTGCAAAGCAAAAGAAACCCTCAAGAGAGCAGGAAGACAGCCGACCATGGGAAAAAATATTTGCCAACTGTATATCTGACAAAGACTTAACATCTAGGATCTACAAGGAACTCAAAGGGCCGAAACAAACAAACAAACAAAAAAACCAGCCCATTAAAAAGTGATTGTAGGATCTTAAAGGAATTTCCTTTCTTCCTTCCACCTTTTAGAGTCCTTTGATTGTCTCTTGTGTTATTTCCAGGGTTTATATTTGTGTTTAGTGGGGGAGGAGCTGGGAAAAATGGTCTTTGCCATCTTGTCTGGGCCAGGAGCTTGGATTTTGAAAACTTCCAATTTCAGTTTCTGTGGCATGTGAATATGGAGGTAAAGGGGTAGGGAGATATTGGCTGGGGTTGAGTTTGGCTTTAAACATCCATTAAACATCCTGTAATCGTAGACTTAAATGTCATTCACCACTTTGTCACAGAGCCCTGGAAAATGGTAAGCCAATGCTACCCTCTCTGCATTTTCTAAAGTGCTGTCCTCGTACAGAGAGACTTCTCCCTTCACTTTCCCTAGTTTGGTCCATTCATGTTCTGCTTGCTTCTTTTCATATTGGGGTATCCTGTTTGAATTCTTAGGATTTTGTTAACTCTTCTTCCTCAGAATATCTTCTGGCCTGGTTTGGGTAGTGTTGAGCACATTGCCATGCTGCCTGGAGTACTAGTATTTTGTTTCTTTCCTTTGCAATTGTGCTGTGAAATTTATGGCATAAGGTTATACTCCTTTACTTGCTGATAATAAATTTACATTTTTGGGCCGGGCTCAGTGGCTCAGCCTGTAATCCCTCGCTTTGGGAGGCCGAGGTGAGTGAATTGCCTGAGTCCGTGGGTTCGAGACCCGCCTGGGCAACTTGGCGAGACCTCATCTGTACAATAAATCAAAAAATTAGCTGGCTGTGGTAGTGCGTACCTGTAGTTTCAGCTACTTGGAAGGCTGAGGCGGGAGGATCGCCGGAACCCAGCAGATCGAGGCTGCGGTGCCTGGGAGCGTGACACTGCACTCCAGTCTGGGCGAGAGTAACACTCCAACTCAAAAAAAAAAAAAAAATTAAATTTTTGTTTTTTTTGTAAAACTTATTTTGTTCTTTTCACTAGTTATTGGCAGTAGGAGCTTCTGAGGTACTGCTTCAAGATACTGACTTTACTCAGAATTCCAGTAGTGAGGTTTTTTTGCAGCTTTCACATCTCACATAGCAATTTCACAAACCAATTTGACATTGTTAATATCTTTTTTATTTCTGCTGCATCTGTGACTCTGCCAAGCTCCTTTTATCTTTTGTCTACTTTATTTCTATTCTTTGGTTAGCTTTTCTTTTGTCTACTTTATCTTTTGTCTACTTTATTTCTATTCTTTGGTTAGCTTTTCCTCTCGGTCTTGTATTGACAGGTTCTCACGTATTTTGTCCTTGCCTTTCTGTCAACAGATCTTTCAGTTTGTTGGTTTTATTTATCACCTTTAAGCAACTGACTCTTAAATTTGACTTTTTAATATTAGTGTAAAGCATGCCCTGGTCTTTTAGCCAGTATTGTGGTTCTTAGCTGTGTGAATTCAAATATGAAGTTTACCCAGAAAAAAAATTTGGATTCTTAGCCTTAATATTTTACTTAAGGGTTTATTTCCATCTGAAATGAATATACTTCCTTAAATTATCTCTGTGCTCTTGTTCTTCCATTTCTATTGATATTGTCACTGGTCTTTCTAACTAAAGCCTTCAAGTTTTTATTGGATTGTATCTCTTTTGTTCCCTAAATCCATTTGCTAGGTTAAGAATCTTCCATTTTAATCTCACTGACATTGTTAGTTCTAGATACTCATTTCTCAAGCTATTTTGTTGTAATGTCTTCTTAACTTGTCTTCTTGTCTCATTTTATCTTCTTCCTCTTTAAGCTATTCTATATCCAGTGACCAGATCAAAATTTATCTCTATGTCTCTTTTCCTCTCTTTTTATTGAACTATACATAGCAAAGTATACAAATCACAAGTGTTCAGCATGATGAATTTTCACAAACTGAATATACTTGTGCAACTAGCATCAGCAAATTCATCTTTTTAAGCCATCATACTCATGATCTTGGTTTTCAGTGTTAAAAAGACCAGTTAATTCAAGGAGTTTGAGCTTTCCTAGTTTTCTGAGCAGGGGAATAGCAGAAGACACATTGGCATGCCATCTCCCACTGCTTGGCACATGTAGCTTGGCTTTGGAGACATTTCTTGTCTTTTTAACTACACTTCCTGTTCACTTATTTTTATTTATTTATTTATGCCCTATACAGCTCCTACTTCCTGAAGTAATTTCCCTTTTGACTTTTTATAATCTAAATCATGGTCAATATTCCAGTTCTAATTCATGTCTTGCCATTTCTAAAAAAAATTCTGGGCATTTCCAATTTTCATTATTTGCATTCAATAACAAGTCTCCCTCTCACTCCTGTGCCTCAGCCACTATGTGTTCTTCTAGGAATATTTTATGTACTTACAAGCAAAATGGGTATTATTCTTTTTTATACAGAGTTACCATACTAAGTTCTACATCTTACTTTTTTCTTTTTTTTTTTTTTTTTTGAGTTGGAGTCTCGCTCTGTCGCCCAGACTGGAGT
>NW_007246553.1:224919-255269 GCF_000164805.1 Carlito syrichta
GCCTCCCAAGGCGTGGGATTACAGGCTGAGCCACCGAGCCCGGCCACTTTTTTCAATTTATAGTTCTTAGTGATAGTTCCATATCAATACACAAAAATTTGATTTGTATGGAACCCCCTAAAATTATTCAGCTAGCAATCAAAGCCTTGATTGTAATTAGTTCCTATTTGTGGATATTTGAGATATTTCCAGGTTTTCGTTGTTGTGGTTACTGCAAACATTACTGTAATAAATAGTGAGATATATATATCATTTAGCATCTATGGGGAAATTATCTGTAGTTAATTCCCATAATTCCTAAATAATTTATAATATCTACCAGTCTAACATTTAGATATAGTCTTAAATTATTATGAAGTTCTTTTAAAATTTTAATTTTTTATTTCTTAAAGAGATCCCATATATTAAATTATTTTATAGATACCCTGACCTAGAATATTGGTGTATATAAATATGTTGTTAGGACAGGATGGATTGTTTAGCTGCCAGATTTTTTTCTTTTTTTAGTCTTCTGAGCTCTTCATCTTTTTGAAGCTCCTGATATTAGAAGAGCAAAATTGTTGTCAAGATGCATTTAGAAGCATAAGTGATATCTATTCCAAGTTACAGAATAAAAGGAAGCACATAATTAGATATATTCTTTTAAAGAAGTAAACTGTTAGCCATGTATGGTATGTTTGCCTGTAGCCCCTGCTACTTGGGAGACTGAGGTGGGAGCATCTCTTGAGGCCAGGAATTTGAGGCCACAGTGCTATGATTATGCCTGTGAATAGCCACTGCACGCCAGCCTTCACACACACACACACACACACACACACACACACACACACACACACACACATTATATAAATAAAAATATATTTAATGTAAATATAAAGTAAAATATTTTATTTTTATTTGGCCTCAAAAATGTTCCTTATTCTTCTGTTGAAAACATTGGATGAAATAGAGTATATATCTCCACTAGGACTGTAGAACTTCAGGTTAAATAATGGAAAAATATTCATTGTAAATTTTTTGCCCCATAAAAAATACAGTATGTCAAAGTACTTTTTTTTTGAGTTGGAAACTCACTCACTTGCTCAGGCTGGAGTGCAGTAGCATGCTCATGGCTATTGCAGCCTCACCCTGCTGGGCTCAAGCCAGCCTTCCAAGTAATTGGAACCACAGGCATGCACCACACGTGCAGTTAATTTTTTTATTTATTGTAGAGACAAGGTCTTACCAAGTTGCCCAGGCTGGTCTTGAACTTCTGGGCTTAGACAATCCTCTCACCTCCACCTTCCAAAGTGCCCAGCAAAGTAATTTTTTTTAAGGCCACTGTATACAAAATGAAAAAAAAAAGGTATCTCTATGAAAATAAAAATACAAAATTAGCCAGATGTGGTGTCATGCACCTGTAGTCCCAGCTACTTGGGAGACTTAGGTAGGGCAATCACTTGAACCCAGGTGGTCAAACTGCAGTAAGCCATGATCATGCCACTGCATTCCAGCCTGGGTGAGAGCGCCAAACCCTGTCTCAAAAAAGGAAAATAAAAGAAAAAATTGGAATTATCCTATTTGATATTAAGCCAGTCATTTATAATACTCTGTATGGACTTAATTATGTTAAGGTCCAAAGGTCCAATTAGTGTCTTAGTTGCTACTTTGGAAACTTTGATCAAGGGGAGTTTTTTTCACAACTTTTTTTCCCTAATTATTTGATAGTTCATAAAACTGGACAGCTCTCAGTAGTGAAAAAAATTGTAATTAAAACAATTCTCATTTTTACTGTCTTCTTTTTTTTTTGAATTGGAGTCTCACTCTGTCACCCAGACTGGAGTGCAGTGGCTGCTCCCGGCCACCGCAGCCTCAACCTGTTGGGCTCCGGCGATCCTTCCGCCTCAGCCTTCCAAGTAGCTGGAACTACAGGCGCACGCTACCACGCCCGTCTCATTTTGATTTATTTTAGAGATGAGGTCTCGCCAAGTTGCCCAGGCGGGTCTCGAACCCGAGGGCTCAGGCAATTCACTCACCTCAGCCTCCCAAAGGAGCGGGATTACAGGCTGAACCACCGAGCCCGGCTTTACTGTGTCTTCAAATGGGATCATTGAGGTTAGAAAGATAAACCTCTTGTTTTTCTGTATAGTTTAGGGAATATCAGCTGAATTAACAAGAAATTGACCTCTGGTATAGATAGATGATCTAGAACTAGAAATAAGAGGTGTATTTTCATTTCTTCTAACTGGTTCTGAAAAGTTTATTGCTTGAAATTCTAGGAAGCTGGAGAGCAAGATAAACCCTACCATTGCTTTTGGAATTTATAATAAACAAGCAGGCTGTTTTGGTGAAGTTCATGATAACTGACCTTTAGCCGATTATGAGTTATGCTGTGGTGATTTTTTTAAACAACTTTTTTGAGCTGTATTCACATACCAAAGGGTTTACCCATTGAAACTGTACAATTAAATTGTCTCTAGAACATTCACTGATTTATACAGGCGCCAGTATAATAAATTTTAGAACATTGATTTGCCTATTTTGGACATCTCATATAAATGGAATACAATATAGTCTTTTGTGTCTGGATTCTTTCACTTAATAAAATGTTTTCAAGGTTCATCCATGTTGTAGCCTGTATAAATTCTTTATTCCTCTCCATTGTCAAATAGTATTCCGTTGTATGGATGTCATTCAGTTTATTTAATCCATTTATCAATTGATGGATATTTGGGATGGATAATTGATGGATCCATTTTGTGGCTATTATGAATAATATTCCTTCAACTATTCATATGCAAATTTTGGGTAGTCTTATATTTTTATTCTTTTTGGGTATGTCCCTAGGAGTAGAATTTCTGGGTCATATGGTAACAATATTTTACATTCTGAGGAACTACCAAACTGTTTTCCATAGTGGCTGCACCATTTTGCATCTCAGCTGGCAGGGGATGAGTTACAGTCTCTCTAACACTAGTTATCATCTGTCTTTTTAAAATTATAGACGTCCTAGTGGTGTGGAGTACTTTTGATTTGCAGATGGCTAATGATGTTGAACATATTTTCACCTGCTTACTGTACATGTGTATATTTTCTCTGGAGAAATGTCTTTTCAAATCCTTTGTCTATTTTTAATTGGTTTGTGTTTTTGTTATGAGTTGTAAGATTTTTTTATATTCCATATAGAAGTCCTTTATCAGATGTATGATTTGTAAATATTTTTTCCATTTTATTAGTTGTTTTTCACTTTTAGAAATTTTTAACTTTAATTTTAATTTTTTAGATTAAAGGGGTACATGTACAGGCTTGTTACATAAGTATGTTGCTTGATGGTGAGGTTTGGGCTTCTATTGAGCCTGTCACCCAGGTGATAGACGTGGTACCCAAGTTAGTAGTTTTTCAACCCTTATCTTCCTCCCTAACACCCTCCTTTAGGAGTGCCTCAGTGTCTGTCCCATCATTGTGTTCCTCTTATCACTTTCTTTATAGTGTGTTTTGAAGCACAGAAGTTTTACATTTTCCTGGAATCCAACTTATATATTTTTATTTTGCTTTCATGCTTTGCTTCTCTAAGAAACAATTGCGTAAGCCAAGGTTTTGAAGATTTATTTGTATGTTTTTTCCTGAGAGTTGTATAGTGTTAGCTTTGATATTTAGGTCTTGATCCATTTAGGGTTAATGTTTTGTGTGTGTGTGGCCTAAGGAAGGCATCCTGCTTCATTCTTTTGCTTGTGGAAATCAAATTGTCTCAGGATCAGTTGTTGAAAAGACTTTTCTTTCTTGAGTAGACTTGGCACCCTTGTAGAAAATCATTTTACCATAAATATGAAGCTTTATATTTGGACACTCTATTTTTTTTTTAACTTTTAATTTTAAAGATGTGGGGTACAATTCAGGGTTAGATATACAAATGTTCATTATACAGGTACTCTTGTTGTTGAGGTATGCCCCCCAACCCCTGGCAGTTTCCTACTACTGCTATCCTTTTCTTATGGTATTACGATAATTGTTCAAGGTCCACTTATGAGTGAGAATATGTGATACTCAGTTCTTTGCTTCTGTGATAGATTACTCAGTATTATAGACTCTAAGTCCATCTAAGTTGCTGCAAAATTTGTAATTTTGGACACTCTATTCTATTCTATTCCATTGACCTCTATGTCAGTCCATATGCCAGTACCATACTGTTTTGATTATTAAAACTTTTGAGTAAGTTTTGAGATTAGAAAGTGTGACTCCTCTAGTTCCATTCTTTATCAAGTTTTTGTTGTTGTGGCTGTTATTCTAGTTCCTTGCTTTTCCATATGAATTTTAGGATATCTAGTCAATTTTTGTAAAAAAACTATCTGAGATGTTAATGCAGATTATGTTAAATTTACAGATCAAATTGGAGAGTCTTGCTTTCTTAACAATATTAAGTCTTTTGATCTATGGATATAAGTATTTCAATTTATTTAGGTCTTTTAAAATTTTTTTCAACAATATTTTTTAGTCTTAAGAGGACATGTTTTGCATTTTTTGTTAAATTTATTCCTAAGTATTTTATTAGTTTTTGGTGCTGTTTTGAATAGAATTGTTTTCTGATTTCATTTTTGAATTGATCATTGCTGGTATGTAGAAATATAATTTTTTTTGTATATTGATTTTGTATCCTGTAATATTACTAAACTCATTTATTGTAATAGTTTTTTTTTTTTTTTTTTTTGAGTTGGCGTCTCACTCCGTCGCCCGGACTGGAGTGCAATGGCACCCTCCCGGTCACCGCAGCCTCCACCTGCTGGGCTCCGGCGATCCTTCTGCCTCAGCCTTCCAAGTAGCAGGAACTACAGGTGCACGCTACCACGCCCGGCTAGTTTTTGATTTATTGTAGAGATGCGGTCTCACCAAGTTGCCCAGGCGGGTCTCGAACCCTGCGGACTCAGGCAATCCACTTGCCTTGGCCTCCCAAAGTGCTGGGATTATAGGCTGAGCCACGTAATTGTTTTCTAATTGCATTACTTAGGATTTTCTGCATACAGGATGATGTCACTTGCAAATAAATATAGTTTTACTTCCTTTCTAATCTGAATGTCTTTTATTTCATTGTAATGGCTTGAACCTGTATAATAATGTTGGATAGAAGTA
This sequence comes from Carlito syrichta, assembly GCF_000164805.1. NCBI lineage: Eukaryota > Metazoa > Chordata > Mammalia > Primates > Tarsiidae > Carlito > Carlito syrichta. Next base: position 230,023 of record NW_007246553.1, read on the forward strand.
AGTAATGTAGTGGATATCCTCATCTTGTTCTATATCTTTGGGAGGAAACATTCCTTTGTAGTGATTTTTTTATTCCTAAAAAGAATGGGCCGTAACTGTGCTTTGAAGACTGATTTCCTTTTGATTTAAGATTATTTTTTTCTGTTTACATACACAGATATGTTCTGATTAGAAGGCTCACTTGTGCAGTGTGGAGGATAAGCAGTGCCTTACAAAAATGGGGTTTGGGAGTGACCTGAAGAATTCACATGAAGCTGTGTTAAAATTACAAGACTGGGAATTACGGATACTGGAAACAGTGAAGAGATTTATGGCCCTGAGAATAAAAAGTGATAAAGAATATGCATCTACTTTACAGAACCTTTGTAATCAAGTTGATAAGGAAAGTACTGTCCAAATGAATTATGTCAGCAATGTATCCAAGGTAAGAAGAATAATTTTATCATTTGTTATTTATAGCATCATAACTATGTTTAAAGCAAATAGATCATTGTATTGAATGAGCACACCCAAGTAAGCATTCCAAATCAGTGGTTCCAAAATTTTAATGAGTATTAGAATCCCATGAGGAAGTTTTAAAAAATTATAAATTTTGGAACCCTACTTCCCTGATATTCTGATTTAGTAAGTCTGGAGAGAGACTATGACTTTTTTAAAAAAATAGATATTCTGGTTATTTTAATGATTAATCAAGTTTGATAGCCATTATTAACAATTTTGGGGGTCTTTTGTTACCTTTTCTTGGGTCGTTTGAACCCTGCTATTTTTTTGGGAACAAACTTTAATTATAACACACCTCCCTGGATCTTCTATGAGTCATTAGTGTAACAAATCATATGGGATATATTAACATGTAGCAATTATTTGCTGTTATTTCATTATGAAAATACTAGTATATTGATGAATTAGTCATTCCTAAAACAAATCCATTGGATAAACAATATTTTTTTTTTACTCCAAGATTATTCTGTCATGTAAAAATAAGAGCCAGAATTGTACTGTTAATTGTTCTTTTAAAATGTTAGAGATGAAATATTGAACACCTTAACAATTCTTGGTATTTTTGCTCTATTATTTCCACTGTCTTAATTAAATATCATATTTCATTATATTCATTCAAAGTTAAAAGTTAATCTCACCCGTTTACTTTAGAAAGTTTAAACAATGTTTATTTTTCACTTATGGATCTTAGTATTTGAATAAATTGTACAGGAGAACTCTGTTTCCTGTGGAAATGTGTGTATAGTGTGTGTGATCAGGTAAGGATATGTGATTTTTTTGGGAGCCCATAAGGTTAATATCTTTAATTTCTTTACCTGGGCTTGTCAGGTTTCGCAAAGAGGAATTCTGTAGTCTCTAGTCTGAAGGTTGGGGCCATTAAAAATATAGAACACCGGTTGAATCTACATGCAATATTTGGGACAAACATACGCGAACAACTATTTTTTGTGTATCTGAAATTCAAATTTAGCTGGATATCCTGTGTTTTATTTGGCAACCCTATCATTAGGGATAAGCCAGCCATTATATTAATGGGAATAGATGGGGAAGATAGGTTGGTTATTATAGAGTCATATTTTACTTAATCCTCCTGTTTTTGGTGAGCTGCCTAGTGTCTCTAAGTCTAAAGGCTTCTGGTTCATTTTTCCCTCTTGTTTTTTGATGCATTGGGAAAGAAAGTTGCTCTTTTGTGTGGGCTGAGCAATTGGTTCTTGGGTTCCACCTGTTTCTCGAGTAGACTGAATCAGTCCTGTTTTGGCATATTCTTCTCTTCCTTCATTTATTCCAGCTAGTTCCAGTTCCTGGGCTTTATTGGAGTTATCTGAACCCATAAATATTTTAAAATTTTTATTTTGTTTTTAATTTAATTTTTTATTTTAGCATTGTCAGGTAGATGTGAGGATTTACTACGTAAGTCAATTGCTTGCAGGTGAGGTTTGGACCTCCAGCCAGCCCTGTCTCCCTGTAATGGTGGGCATGGTACCTAGTGGATGGTTGTGTGCCCCTTGTCCCTCCTTCCTCACTCCCTCCTTTAGCAGTGCCCAGTGTTTGTTGTTCATGTACTCGTGCCCATTGTTTAGGGCTTGCTTATGAGTGAGAACATGCGGTATTCAGCGTTTTGTTTCTGTAATTGTTCACTTAGAATGATGGTCCCAGCTGAATCGATGTTCTGCAGAGAACATGATTTTGGTCTTTTTTATATATGGTGTAGTATTCCACTGTGTATATATGCCACATTTTCTTTATACAGTCCTCTTTTGATGGGCATCTGTAACCCTATAAATCTTGACTTCCCTTTGCAAGACTCATATTTCAACTTTTCCTTATATGCTGATAGGTTTCCCCTAACCTGCTTTTCATTTTGTTGACATGTTTTGTCATTGTTACAAATTTTCTATTTTTTCTTCTATTTTTCTATTTTCAGATAGTATACCTAGTCCTCCCTTGTCCACAGGGTCTATGTTCCAAGATCCCCGAATGCTTGAAACCACAGAAAGTACTGAACTTCCATTACTATTAGTCAGAATGTGTTTCTGTTCATCTATTCCACTCACAAATTTAATGCCTTTTCTATCTTAACTATGCAATTATCACACACAGGTGGTTGTAACTTTTGCAGTTTTGTGACAGCCAAAGTTGACAGCACAAATTTCTTTTAACTTCTTCACAATTGCATGCATAGAAGATTCATTCTTTGAATTTTAGCAACCTCAGCATATAATTTATTTTCTTTCCTTAAGTTGAGAACTCTTATCTTTTCACTTAAAGGAAGTACTTTATGGCTTCTTTTTGGCATATCTGAATTACAAGCATTACTGCTTTTGTACTTTGGGGCCATTATTAAGTAAAATAAGAGTCACTTGAATCCAAGCACTGTGATACCGGGACAGTTGTTCTGATAGCTGAGGTAACAAAGTGACAGTTAGGCTCATAGGATATATGGCATGGATACACTGGACAATGGGATGATTCATGTCCTGGGTGGGACAAGATGGGAAGTTGCGAGATTTCATCACACTACTCAGAATGGTGTGCAAATTAAAACATATGAATTGTTTATTTCTGGAATTTTCCATTTAATATTTTCAGTCTGTGGGTAACTGAGACAGTGAAAGAGAAACCAAAGCTAAGGGGGACCACTATAATTTCTCCAATTTTTTTTTCTCAAAAATTATTTTGGCTTTTCTATTCTTGTGCATCTACTTATGATTTTTAGAACCATCTTATCAATTTTTATCTTAAAAAAGACTTTCAGATTTTGATTGGAATTATACTGAATACATAGGTAAATTTGGGGAAAATGTGTATTTTAGCATTATTGGGTCTTTCAATCAATAAACATCGTACATATCTTTTTTTTGAATTGGAGTCTCACTCAGTTGCCCAGGCTGGAGTCCGGTGGCATGATCATGGCTCACTGCAGCATTGACCCTTTAGGTTTAGACAGTCTTTCTGCCTCAGTCTCCTGGGACAACGGGGGACCACCACCCCCAGCTAATATTTTGTAGAGACAAGGTCTTGCTATGCTGCCCAGACTGGTCTTGAACTCTCTGTCTAGAGCAGTCCTCTCACCTTGGCCTCTCAAAGTACTGAGATTACAGGTATAAGCCACTGAGCCCAGCCTCTTCTTTAATTTTTTTAAGCAGTGTTTTATAGTTTTCAGTATATAGCTCTTTCAGATTTATGTGTAAGTATATTTTATTTTTTAATATTTTTGGTGCTCTTTTAAGTGTTTTTTTAATGAATTTCAGTTTCTAATTGTTTATTATTATGATTTTAATCTTGTATCCTAAACTTTGAGAAGCACATCTATTTGTAACTTTTTGTAGTTTTTGTTGGGTTTTCTACATAAATGATCATGTCATCTATAAAGATAATTTTATTTCTTTTTTCTTATTTAGTTGCCTTTTATTTGTTCTTGCCTTTTTATATTGGCTGGGACCTCCAGCACGAAGTTGGATAGAAATATTTGACAGCAGATATCCATGTCTTAGTTCCATTTTAGGGGGACAGCATTGAGTTTTTCATGATGACATATGATGGTAGCTGTGGGTCTTTTGTAGATACTTTCTATAAGCTTGTTGAAAATCTCTTCTGTTCTTACTTAGTTGACAGTTTTTTTCATGACTGGATGTTAGATTTTGCTAAGTGATTTGTCTTTGCTGAGGTGATTGTATTTTTTTTTCAGTTTGATGATATATTGAAATATATTCACTGATTTTTTTCAAATGTTAACACAAGCTTGGCTTTCTGGGATAAACCTCAGTCTTTATGTATTATAGGTTTTTTTTGTTTTTTTGTTTTTTCATCAAGCAATTGAATTTGCTAAAATTTTTTTTTAGAATGTTTCTAAGAGATATTGGTTTTCAACTTCCTTTTCTTGTAATATTTTCTGGTTTTGGTATCAGAGTAATGTTGGCTTCATAGAATGAGCTGGGAAGTATTTTCTTTAATTTTCTGGAGAAATCTGTGTAGAATTGGTATTTCTTACTTAAATATCTGCTACAATTTACTAGGGAAGGAATCTTGGCCTAAAGTATTTTTTATGAGATGGTTTTTAACTATGACTTTAATTTTTTAAATAGATAAAGGACTATTTAGGTTATTTTTTCTTCTTTTTTTTGAGTTGTCTCTGTCTCCACTCTGTCTCCCAGACTGGAGTGCAGTGGCCTCTCCCAGCCACCGCAGCCTCCACCTCCTGGGCTCCGGCGATCCTTCCGCCTCAGCCTTCCAAATAGCTAGAACTATAGGCACGTGCTACCACACCCGGCTAATTTTTTGATTTATTGTAGAGATGAAGTCTCACCAGGTTGCCTAGGTGAGTCTCGAACCTGTGGGCTCAAGCAATCCATTCACCTCAGCCTCCCAAGGCGTGGGATTACAGGCTGAGCCACCGAGCCTGGCTATTTTTTTTCTTCTTGAGTGAACTTTATTAGATTATGCCTTTCAAGGAATTTGTCTATTTTTGTTTTAAGTTGCTAAATTTTTTAGCATATGGCTTATTATTTTGCCTTCTTATCCTTCTAGTAACTGGATAATCTGTAGTGATGTTACCTTTTTTATTCCTGATGTTGATCATTTTTGTTTTCTCTGTTTCTTGAGCAGTCTGGTTTAGAGGTTTACTCATTTTACTGATATTATCTGATAACTGTTGATTGGCTTTCTTTTTGCTTGCTTTGTTTTCTATTTTATTGATTTCTGCTGTGAAATCTATTAATTTTTTTCCCACTTAATTTAAGGTATTTTTTTGTTTTGTTTTGTTTTCAGTTGGAGTCTCACTCTGTTGCCCAGGCTGGAGTGCAGAGGCACGCTCACAGTCACTGCAGCCTCTGCCTGCTGGGCTCAGGCAATCCTTCCAACCTTCCAAATAACTGGAATAATTTGAGTTTTATTTACTCTTTTTCCTCCTTGGTTTATTAAGGTGGGAGTTGAGATAATTCATTTGAGACCTCTCTTTTTCTGTAGTACAAGCCTATAGTGTTCCAACTTTTTTTCTAAGTCCTATTTTATATGCAGCCCAGATATTTTTTTTTCTTTTTCAGTTGGTGTCTCACTCTGTTGCCCAGAATGGAGTACAGTGGCATGGTCACAGATCACTGCAGCCTCCTGAGTTCAGGCAATTCTTCTGCCTCACACTCCCAAGTAGCTGGGACTGCAGGTGTGTGCCATCATGCCCAGCTAATTTTTTGATTTTTTTTGTAGAGGTAAAGTCTTGTTATGTTGCCTAGGTGATCTTGAATTCCTAGACTCAAGAAATCCTCTTGCCTAAGCTTTCCAAAGTGCTGGGATTACAGATGTGAACCACTGCACCTGGCCCAGAAACTTTTACATTACCTCTATTTTAATCTTTTTTTAGTTCAGAATACATTTTTAATTTCCTTTTTTGTTTTTATGACCCATGTATTCTTTCAAAGTCTGTTATTTAATTTTGAAATATTTGCTTTTTTCCCAAAGTTTTTTTTTTGTTACTGATTTTAAATTTAGCTTCACCATTTTCCAAGAACCTATTTTGTACAATGCTTTAAAATTTATGAACACTTGTTTCATGGTCCAGTATATGGTTTGTCTTGGTAAATGTTGCATGTGCATAGTTAATATGTATTCTGCTGTTATTGGTTGGAGTATTCTATAGATAATAATAAGGTCAAGGTGGTTATAGTAATGTCTATATTTGTTAATTCTGATAGGGTATTCCAGAAAAACAACCAGAGGGATATATAAATATATAAAAGGGGATCCACTGTGGAGATCTAGAAGACCCATGTTATGCTGTCTGCAAGCTGGAGAACCAGGAAAGCCAGTGATGTAGTTCAGTTTCAGTCTGGAGGCCTGAGACCTGGGGAGTGTCCTGGTCTAAGTCTCAGCGTAGGAAGTCCAGGAAACCTGAAGTTCTGATGTTCGAGGTGAGGAGAAGATAGATATCTCAACTCCAGAAGAGAGAGAGAGAATTTGCCCTTTCTTCTCCTTTTTGTTATATTAGTCCATCTATGGATTGGTTGATCCAGTCCACATTGATGAGGGCAAATTTTCTTTATTCAGCTGATTAATTCAATTGCTATTCTCTTCAAGAAACCTCCTCAAAAACACACCTAGAAATAATATTTTACCAGCTGAGTATCCCTTGACCCAATCAAGTTGAGACGTGAAGTTAATCATTACTGTATCTTTTCTCATTTTTGTCCCACCTGTTTCATCAATTGTTAAGAGAAGGGTGCTGAAATCTCTAACTATAATTGTGAATTTGTTTCTCCTTGCAATTTAATCAGTTGTACTTGTATTTGAATCTCTGTTATTAGATGCATAAATGTTTAGAATTATTTTTTTTGACAAATGAATTAACTTGTTTATTATATGAAAAATATTTAGGATTTTTATGTTCTCTTTAAGAATTGATCCCTTTCTCATTGTGGAATTACCTTCTTTATTCCTGATGATGTTCTTTGCTGTGAAATCTATTCTGTCTGATATTAATTTAGCCACTCCAGTTTTCATTTGTTTAATAATGTTAGCATAGTATTTCTTTTTTCATCATATTTTTGATGTATTTGAAGTGGGTTCTTGTAAGTAACATATAGTTGAGCTTTGTTTGCTATTATGACATTCTCTGCCATTTAATTGGTGTGTTTAGACTATTTTGGTGTGATTCTCGATATGGTAATGCTAAAATTTATTATCTTACCATTTGTTTTCTCTTCATCCCATATGCTTTTTCTTTCTTATCTTTCTTTCCCCGCTCTTTTGGGTTAAGTGTTTTTTATGATTCTATTGTTATCTCCTTTGATGAATTATTGCATATAACTATTTATTGTGTTATTTTAGTGGTTGCTTTAGAGCTTATAGTATATATCCTTAACTTGCTATGACTCTATATTTAGTGATATGTAGAACCGCATGATAATATTCAGCAGTATACTGAATAGTAACAGTATACTTCCATTTCTCTCTCTGCACATTGTGCTATTAGTCATACCTTTTAATTCTACATATGTTATAAATAACATAATACATTATTATTATTGCTATAGTTGATTATCTTTTGGAAAATTTAAGTAATAAGATGTATCTTTATATTTACTCACTGAGTTACAATTTTTGATGCTCTTTTTTCCTTTGTGTAGATCCAAGTTTTCATCTATCATTTTCCTTCTGCTTGAAGAACTTCCTTTAACATTTTTTATAGTGCTGGTCTACGTGTAACTGTTTTTTTCAGGTTTGACAATATGAAAATATCTTCATGTTATCTTTGTTTTTGAAAACAGTTTTTGCTGTGTATGGAATTCTAGTTTGGCACTTTTTCTTTAAATATTTTAAAGATGTTGCTGTATTGTCATCTTGCTTGCATTGTTTCTGATGAAAAATTTGTACCCAATGTTGTTTTTCCTCTGGTTGTGCTTAAGATTTTCTTCTTCTTCCTGATTTTAAGGAATTTGTTATATGTGTTTATGTTTCTCATGGTAGGGATTTGTTTTTTCTTAGATATATGGTCTTACAGTTTTCATCAACTTTGGAAAAATTTCAGGCATTATTAGAAAAATTTGTGTTTTAGTTCTCTTTCGTCTTCTCTTTTTTGGAACTATGATTATATATATATTTGGCTGCTTAAAGTTGTCCCATAGTTTACTGATCCTTTATTTATTTTTCTTTCTTCTCTGTGTTTCAATGTGGTTAATTTCTATTGTTATGTCTTTCACTTCACTCATTTTTATTCAGTGTCTAATTTGTTGTTAATTCCATCCAGTATATTTTTTCATCTCAGGCATTTTCCATTTCTGCCTCCTTTTAATAACCCTATTAATGGGATTAACTTTAACCCTTTCCCTGACTTCTCACTTTTAGCAGTGTCACTTTCTTCCTCACCCCTTTTCTGACAGCATCACTTTCTTTCCAATATTTAAATTTAAGTTATGCCCATGTACCATTCCTTTATCTTCTTGTACCTGCCAAAACCAGTTCTTTCTTTTGCCCCACACTTGTACTTTAGGTTGGAGGAAATGGAGAGAATAAACAGAAATCAAGAAATTGGGCCATTTCCATGTTAAAAACGAGCAAGTTATAAATATTTCTGGTAGTATGACTTGAATACCTTTTATATCATCCATGTCTCTACTTAATATGTTTATTAATTACTCTAGCTTTTTGAATATGTGGGATACAGTTATAGTAATTATTTCATTGTCCTTGACTTCGATCATCTGTGTTACTTCTGGTTTAATTTTGATTGATTGAGTTTTCTTCTCATTTTGGGATGTATTTTTCTGCATCTGTATACCTGGTAATCTTTGAATCAGTGCCAGGCATTATGAATTTTAACTATTTAACTATTTAACTATTTTAACTATTTAAGATGTTGTATATTTTTATATTTGATAGTATTTTTGAGTTTCGTTTTGGGATATGGATATGTGGAGACAGTTTGATCATTTTAGTTCTTACTTTTAGAGTACCAGACGTACAGATAGTCTCAGGTGAATTTATCTCCTCTATTGAGACAATATAATTCTCAATACTTAAAGGATTGTTTGGTATATAATAAGACTTTAAATTCTGTAAGTCATAGCCTGATGTGAGCTCTAGATGGTATTCTCTGTAATTTTTGGGGGGTGGTTATTTCCTGGTTATTAAGTTGTTTCCTTACACCTTTGAGTTGACTAGTACTTAGCTAAATAATTGAAGGGGAGTCTTTGTAGAGCTCCTGAATTTTCTCCTTGTATAGATCTCTCTTTTCCTCATTCATTCATTCATTCATTCTTTTGAAGTTTCACTCTGTTACCCAGGCTGGAGTGCAGTGGCATGCTCATGGCTACCACAGCCTCTACCTGCTGGGCTCAGGCAATCCTTCTGCCTCAGTCTTCCTGGTAGCTGGAACCACAGACATGGGCCACCATGCCTGGCTAATTTTTTGATTGTTGTAGAGATGAGGTCTCACCAAGTTGCCCAGGCTGATCTCAAACCCCTAAGCTCAGGCAATCCTCTTGCTGGGATTATAGACGTGAGCCACCACATCTGGCTGGATCTCTCTTTTCCAATTCTCTTTCCTTGTCCCTCTTCAGTTCTCTAACTACTTTTTGTCTCTGTGCTCTAACTCAGTCTCCTCAACTCACGGAGATTTCTGGGTTCTGGCTGGCTCTTCCTCCCTATGTTGTGGCCTGGACATTTTCTCCATTTATTGAGCTGAGATAATCTTAGAGCTCAGTTCATATGTTTATAGTCTCTCAGGGATCACTGTCCTTCATTTTTTGATATTCAGTGTGTTGAGTGCTGTTTCATATATTTTTGTCTAGTTTTTAGTTGTTTAATGCAGAAGGATAAATCAGGCCCTGTCTATCTTGACTGGAAATGGAAATTTTGCAACTAATAATTTTTATGTCTTTATTTTAAAAAATTAAAATTAAAGCAGAGTTTCAAGAATAAAACAATAAAAGGACTCCTCTGTGTCCTTTACCTGATTCACCACTTATTGACATTTTGGCTTATTTGCTCTAGGGCTCTCTTTCTCTCTCAGTATAAATATATATTACTAGTTTTTGTCCTGCACCATTTGTGAGTTAGTAAAAAATGTCATATCCCTTTATTCTTAAATACTTATGCATGTATTTTCTAAGAACATATTCACAATATAGTAATCAAACTTGGGAAATTTAGTATTGTCTCATGCTGTTGTTGAAAATACATTTCATATCCAACTTTTGTCAATTGTCCCAATAATGTCCTTTTTTGCATTTTTTTTTTCCATCCTGATCCAGGATCCAACACAGAATCATTAATTTCATTTAGTTATTGTGTCTCTTTAGTGTCCTTTAATCTGAAACACGAACATCAGAAATCGCATGTACTTGTGATTTGGTAGTATTTTGTTTTCATTTGTAGTTATTTAGAATGTATGTATTCTGTCTTTAATCCTGAGGGCATGATTTTTGTGGGGTTTTCTTTGCTTCTTCTTTTTCCTTTTTTTTTTTTTTTTTGAGTTGGAGTCTCACTCTGTCACCTAGACTGGAGTGCAGTGGCCTCTGCCGGCCACCGCAGCCTCGACCTGCTGGGCTGCTGCGATCCTTCCGCCTCAGCCTTCCAAGTAGCTGGAACTACAGGCACGCGCTACCACGCCCGGCTCATTTTGATTTATTGTAGAGACGAGGTCTTGCCAAGTTGCCCAGACGGGCCTCGAACCCACGGGCTCAGGCAATCCACTCACCTCAGCCTCCCAAGGCTGAGCTACCGAGCCTGTCTCCTTTTCTTCTTTTTTTAGAGACAGGACCTTGCTCTGCTTCCTAGAATGGAAAACAGTGGTACAATCATGGCTCACTGCAGCCTCAAACTCCTGGTCTCAAGCTATCTTGTCACCTCAGCTTACTTTCTTTCTTGTCACTCCAGCTTACTTTCTTTCTTTCTCTCTTTTTTTTGTTGTTCTTTTGTATTGCTTTTGGAGGAAATATTGGGAGATGGAGACCTAGGTAGCTATCGCTTTTTTTCCCCCCCCAACCACCTGGAGGCTTATCTTGAATGTTCCTTTCTACATTCTGGAATAAACCCTTTTCCTTAAGAGTCTTGATTTCTTTTAGTGGAGAGACTATTTTAGAGTATTCAACCAATTTACCATGTGTGGATTTTAGGTTTCATAGTATTTTGCAATTGCAAATAATGCTACAGTGAATATCTTTGTACAAATGTATTTTTGTATCATTCATGGATGTCTTAAGGGTAAATTTTTGGAAGTGGAGTTTCTAGGTCAAAAAGCAAATATGCCTGTAGTTTTGCTATATATTGCCAATACAAATATAAATTTCCTCTATGGATCTTATACCAGGAATATATGAAGATGTCAGCTTCCGCTTAATCTGGGCAACAGAGTTTGTTTTCAGACTTTTACGTTTTTGTTTATCTGACAGGTAAGAAATGATATCTAGTGTGGTTTTATTTTATATTTATTAGGAGTGGAGTTAAACATCTTTTCATATGTTTAACAGCTTTTGTATTTTGAGGACTTGTTTTATTCTGTGCTGAAGATGAATTTTACTTTGTGCTTCTTATTCATCTAAAATTACACCTATCTGAATACAGTCAACTCTCTTCTGAAATAGTACAGTGATACAGGTAATCCTCAAATAACACAGTTTCTTTGAAAGAAGATATTGGCTTAGCTTTTAAGCATGAACAGGATTGAAATATTGGCAGTGCTCCATATTCCACATGGGAATAAAAAGTAATGAAAAATGCTTTTTGATGAACCAGACTCCTTATTTAGTAGTCACATAATACACATTTAATGTAACTTCAGCTGTGTAACTAGAGTTTCAACTGTATATATTTTTAAAGCAGTAATTCACAAGCCTGGCTGCAGAGTCAGTTCTTCTATAACACTTGATTTGAAAACACAGATTTGCTCCCACACAATTGATGTATAAGGGAACACTTTGAGCCTCACATGAATTTTGCATTTGCTTACATGTGAAACTGGAAGAAGCACTAGGTAAATACAGAAAACTGAAGGAGGCTGCTTAGAAATGCATGTTGGACAAACACTTTACTTCTTTACTGGCTACTTTTGTTTACACCTTTGTTATAAGCCACACCCATCCTCATGTGGTATTGTAACTTTCTGTTCAATTTCAGATAACTCTACCACTTTACAGTCACTCATAAGTTGCAACCTTTCTTAAACCTACTTTGGCAGCCAAACTTCAGATCTTTTCAAGGAAAAGTGCCGTATTCATTGCAGTAGTTATGTATTTCTTAACCATTTAATCTGTGTAAAACTGTGCTAAGTCTTTCTTAGGTTTCTTTCTTTTTAAGATGTGTTCCTGATTAATTTTTGAGTGTTATAATTTGAACCCCATTTGTCCATAAACCCTGTGGCTTCTATTGTGTAATTTTTGTAAACCCCATGATGATTAGGAACAAAAATATTTTGTTACAGGAGAACTTGTACATTAGAATTATTTGGGAAGCTTTACAGTACTGCTACCCATTAAATCAGAGACCTATTAAATCAAAATCTCTGGCCACAGAGCCCAAGAACTGGCATTTTTTCTAAGGCTTGCAATTGCTACTTATTGCAGCCAGAGTTGTGAACCATTAGCCTAGGGAAACCAGGAAACTTTGAAGAAAATGCAGAAAGAGAAGCTCTTATAATGGGAAGTAGCTAAAGTTTCCTTTGAACTAGTAATTAAGTCTTTGAATATCTCAGTTTTAGGGAAATTTAATGAGCTGTTTTATGGATTCTATATCCCATAAGAACACAGAGACTCCCAAAACATTCTTATATAATATATAATAGGCAAACTTGTAAAAAAAAACTGTTGTTTTAGAGAACCATTTATTTTGAGCTATTGTATGGTGCAGAAGCTATCCATTCTTTGTGGAATTTTTATGTTGCATTTAAAAAATTCAAGTAAAAAAGATAGAAAACAAGTAGTTGGAGGACATAGTCTGCAATGAAAAGCTATTTATGACAACTATTATTTAGGTATTTTTTTAAGCTTGAGTCATTTTCTTGATTATTTTCAGTGCTTTATTATAATTATAGCTTCAGCAGTAGTTTGTTCTTGGACTCACTGTTGTAGAATAAATACTTTTTGGTATAATGACCTCAGAAAACTTAAATTACTACCTGTTTATGGACTCCTGATTTACTTCACCACACATCTGTTAGTTCAAAGGTAGAGGACAAGAAAGGATATGATGCACATTTCTAAAGGATACACACTTTCCCTCTGTGTTGTTCTCTCTTTTTCAAAAATTGAATGCATACTGGACTTTCTTTATATCATATATTGATCTTAGTATAACTGGTACTGTTTACTTCAGTTGGCTTTTTATGAGTAAAATAGGTATTTTAGGATTTATGGTAATTATTTTAGAAACTTAGGATACTTTAGTGTATGCAGCCAATCTCTCTTTTGGGGAGGGAGGTGAGGAAAATAAGATTTCTGTAAATCAAATCATTATTCTTCATTTTTTCCAATGAAGTAAGTGATGCATTTATTTCTAGGAACCATTTTTATTTTTGGCCACAAAATGATAGTGTCAAAAAAATCACAGTTAAAAATTCAGAAAATCTTTTGAAATGATACATTTCAGGTAAAATCAATATTTTTATAATATTAATATTTAATATACAAATCAGAATTCTGAAAAATGTTATAATATTTAAAACTGTCAAATCAGTAATTTGTTTCCATGGAGCATAGAAAAATATGTGCTCTCTGTGTCACTGTATTAATGTGGCCCTATTTTTAGTTATCCAGTGTGGTACAGTGTTGGTTAGAGAAGAAGTTGATGTTTGTTTCTTGATTGTCCTGCTTAGGGAGATTTGGGGGAGTGGGTCATTATTTTAGTTAGAAATCCTGTTATAGTGAGAGGCTGCTTTCATTTTTATATCCATAGCTTCTCACAGAACATGTCATATCAAGAATGACTCAATAATCTTGGCCTAGAAGGAGTTCTTCACTTTTTTTTTTGAGTTGGAGTCTCACTCTGTCACCCAGACTGGAGTACAGTGGCTGCTCCCGGCCACCGCAGCCTCAACCTGCTGGGCTCCGGCGATTCTTCTGCCTCAGTCTTCCGAGTAGCTGGAACTACAGGCGTGCGCTACCACGCCCGGCTAATTTTTTGATTTATTGTAGAGATGAAGTCTCGCCAAATTGCCCAGGCTGGTCTCGAACCCTTGGGCTCAGGCAATTCACTTACCTCAGCCTCCCGAAGCATGGGATTACAGGCTGAGCCACTGAGCCCGGCCGACTTCTTCACTTTAAATGTACTCATGCTATAAAGTTCGTGACCTAAAGGGAGCAGATAGTTTTTTTCTCTGACTCCTAGCTTCTAATTTAATGATAAAGTACTAAATACTGATTGACGATTACTATGTCATTTGTTATCAATTTAAAAAGAAAGTACTCTTATCCATTTAGTCTAGATAGTTATTATTGAAGCAGTTCTTAGATGTTAGGTCCTTTCGGTTACTATACTTTTATTTCCTCCAAACATCAGGTTGTATTGTGTCTAACACATTAAGAGGTAGATTTATGTTTGAACCTGAGCTCTTCCATTTATTAGCTATGTGACCTTGAACAGATTATTTAGCCTCTCTAATACCTACCTACCATTTTTCATCTTTAAGTTGATGATATTTACCTCGTAGTGTTGATAAAAGCAGTAAATAAGATAAAACTTGTGATAATATTAAAGAACAGTAGCAGAGGGTCCTTTAGACAAACAAGGTTAGCTTTATTAGGGGTGGGGTTGGAAAGTAACAGAGACCATCAACTCTACCTCTTGGTTCTTGTTGCATAGGATGGGAGAGAAGAAAACAGCATTTATTTGATAGAGTTTCAGAGGAAGGGGGTATCCTATATGAGTATAGCCTAGTTTATACTTTCTGGCAGCAAATGCAGAGTTTTAATTTTTTTTCCCCAGAAGTCCATTTGAGGAGTTTTAAAAAAGACTAGAAAGAGTAGTAGATAGAATAGTTGGTTGGGTTGAGGGAAGAAAGAGAGGACTTAATTTTTTTTAAAGATATGCTGAGCTGAAGGAGCCAATTAAGGAGAATTTGAAAATGCAGGAAATAAGGAATACAGAACAATTTCTCTAGGACACAGAAAGGAAATGGGATGTAGAGCAGGGTGGAGAGCAGTAATATCACACAGATGCTAAAGTCAAGGTAAGTATCTCCCAGGATTCTAATCATTATTTTCCTTAAAATTTCCAAATAGACCATCTCTGTTTTAACAAAGATCCACTAGAGCTGGATCAGCAAAGGAAGCTTCTCTGGATCTATAAAACTCAAAGAGTTTCTGAGGATGGCACTAAGGAAGGGAGTAGCTAAAGTAGAGAAAGATCACATGGTGCTGGAACTGAGCACTGAAAGGAACTGTGAAGGTCTTTAGTTCAACCTGTGATTTTTGGTAGGATAAACTACTGAGGCTAGGTGATTTTTTTCCTGAAAAACAAAGGTGATTCTGGCCGGTTATGTTTCTGGTAACTGTTCTTTATCAGAAGAGCAAGAAATGTGGCCTTTAAATCCAGAATAAACAAAAGTAATTGAGCACTGAGTCTAGGAAACTGGAGAAGTATAGGGAAAGAAAGATAATGTAATTTCTTTTCTGGCATGTTCTGTGTTTAGATAGTTAGATTTACTTTTTGAAGTAACAGTAGTGATATCCTGGTATTCTTGTGGCTCTGTTACTTCTGAGATTGGACAATAACTGAGCTAATATAGCCTAGCATATTTGGTACCAGTCTTCAGAAACCAAGTATTAAGTTTGATTATATTTATTTTTTAAACTATTTAATTATTTTCTGTCTACAGAGTATTTTTAGTTTTACTTGGATTCATTTTTATTTTTATGTTAGCATTTGCTAATTTAAGGATCTACAATACTTGAAATAACAGAGGCATGTAAGTTTCAAACTTTGCTCTGTTAGAAAAGCTTTAACCAAATAGAGAAAGTAAAATCCCGCTGACATTGAAGGACATACTTAACTCAGATAATCCATCTCCTGCTTTCATCAAGTAACCTTAGTCCTTTGGTTCTTTACAAAGCTTCACCAGATAAGAACATGCTTACAATTCTGGGGTTACTGAGATATAAGCTATGCAGGAAAGGAGACTAGTGAATTCCTACTGTATTTATGGGGAAAACAGTGTTAAATGCTGTTAGAAAATGAAGATATCCAGGAACTCATTATAATGAGTTATAAAATGAGCTACTTTGTCCTGTGGGTTTTTAGTTTTCATCAAATTTTGAAAACTTTCAGCCATTAGTTCTTGTTATTGATCTATTCAGAATTTCTGTTTCTTCATGATTCAGTCTTGGTAGGTTTATATGTGTCTACCAGAGTAGCTACAAGATAGCTGCCTTGTACTTTTCAGGCACTTAGCTCTGTCTTCTCAACTCAGGGATTCTACTGGGTTTACCCCAGTTTCTCAACGTTAGAGTGGTTTTATTAACTTTTTTTTTCATTCTCAACTTTTTTTTTTGTCATAGTCTCACTCCGTCACCTAGGCTGGAGTGCAGTGGCACGCTCACGGCCACCCCAATGTTGACCTGCTGTACTCCGGCGATCCTTCTGCCTCAGCCTTCCAAGTAGCTGGAATTGCAAGCGTGTGCTAACACACCCAGCTAATTATTTTAAAAAATATATTGTAGAGACAAAGTCTCACCCAGTTGCCCAGTCTGGTCTCCAACCCCTGGCTTAGGCAATCCTCTCGCCTTGGCCTCCCAGAGTTCTGGGATTACACCTGGCCCTCAATTCTTAGAAGTAATTTAGATAGCACCATAGTTTTCTGATTGATAAAAGTTTGAAACTACTCAATAGCAAAATGTTTGAGCTCTGCACTTTATTAAAGATATGTATATGTCATTGATAATTGGTTATGACAACATGTCCTTCATGGTTATTGTTCTCTTTTAATAGCCTACTTATAAAAGTTGGGATTCAGTCAGGAAAATAGAACCTACATCATGGAGTTCAATAGGCAAGATTTAATTTGGGAAAAATGTTTGAAAGTTTGGGAATAGCTAAAAGCAAATGAGAGAGAGACAGAGAGAGAGAACGAGCAGGTGCACATGCTAGAGCGAGCAAGCCTTCTTCTTAGTCTTCAGCCCTAAACTGGAAGCCAATTAGCAAGGGTGAGCACAGCTAAAAGGCTGGAATCTATCTGTGAGCAAACACTATCTTGGAGTGTCAATTTTGAAAATTTATATTTCACATTAAAAGAAGAAAAACTGGTCAGGCATGGTGACTCAAGCCTATAATCTCAGTACTTTGGGAGGCCGAGGCGAGAGGATTTCCTGAGTCCAAGGGTTGGAGACCAGCCTGGGTAACTGGGTGAGACCTCGTCTCCACAATATATAAAAAAAAAAATTAGCCGGGCATGGTAGCATGCACCTGTAGTTCTGGCTACTTGGAAGACAGGCGGAAGGATTGCCTGAGTCTAGCAGGTTGACGCTAGGGTGACCGTGAGTATACCACTGCACTCCAGCCTGGGCAACAGAGTGAGATGCTGACTCATAAAAAAGAGAAAAACCATCCATTTCCTCGATCATATTTTCCTTTCAGAGTTTTTGTAATTTATTATTAGTCTACTTTTTTTCTTATTTTTTAGACCTAATTTTTTTAAATTTTAAATTTTAAAAATGTGGGATACAATTCAGGGTTATATATACAAATGTTCATTATGCAGGCACCCTTGTTGATGAGGTGTACGCTCCTTCCCCTGGCAGTTTCCCACTACTGCCAATCCCTCTTTTGCCCTCCCCTGGCAGTTTCCCACTACTGCCAATCCCTTTCTTATAGTATTATGATAGTTGTTCAGGGTCTGCTTATGAGTGAGAACATGTGATACTCAGTTCTTTGTTTCTGTGATAGATCACTCATATTATAGCTTCTAAGTCCCTCCAAGTTGCTGCAAACGTCATAATTTTGTCCTTCTTTATGGCTGTGTAATATTCCATTGTGTTAATGTATCACATTTTTAAAATCCAGTCCTCTTTCTGTGGGCAGCATGTTTGGTTCCATATTTTTGCTATCGTGAATAATGCTGCAGTTAACATGTGTGTGCAGGAGTTTTTTTCATAGAGTGATTTGAATTTCTCCGGGTATATTCCAAGTAGGGGGATGGCGGTGTTATATGGGAAGTTGATTTTTAGATTTTTTGGGAATCGCCAGACTGTTTTCCACAGAGGTTGTACTAGTTTACACTCCCATCAACAGTGTAGAAGTGTTCCCTTTTCACCGCATCTTCTCCAGCATCTGTTGTTTTTTGAGTTATTGATGATGGCCATCCTGATTGGAATTAGGTGGTATCTCAGTGTGGTTTTCATTTGCATTTTTTGAAGACTGGTGAGGCTGAACATTTTCTCATGTATCTGATGGTTCCTCATATGTTTTCTTCTCCTGAGAAGTGTCTATTGATATCTTTTGCCCACTTTGTAATGGAGCTGTTTTTTTCTTTTCAGCACATTTGTGTTCCTTGTAGATCCTAGATGTTAGGCCTTTATCAGATACATAGTTGGCAAATGTGTTTTCCCAGCCTGTGGGCTTTCTCCTCACTCTCTTGATGGTTCCTTTGGCTTTGCAGATGCTTTTCAGTTTGATGAGATCCCATTTGTCTGTCTTATGGCCTGGGCATTTGGAGTTTTGATCAGTAATTAGTTGTCAGTTCCTATTTCCATAAGGGTTGCCTGCATTTTCTAATCTTCTTATAATTTGAGGTTTTACATTTAGGTCTTTGGTCCATTCAGAGTTGATTTTTGTGTATGGGGATAGGTAGGTGTCTTTTTATCTTCTACATGTGGTCAGCCAGAATTTTTCCCAGCACCATTTACTGAATAGTTTTTCCTCTCCCCAGTAGTTGATGGTGGAGGCTCTGTTGAAGATGAGTTGGTTGAGAAATTAAAGTTTTGCTTCTGGAATCTCTATCCTGTTCCATTGGTCTATATGCCTGTTCTTGTACCAATCCCAGGCTGTTTTGATTAGTATAGCTTTATAATAAAGCTTAAAGTCTGGCAGCTTGATACTTCCCTTTTTTTTTTTTTTTTGCTGAGGATTGTTTTGGCTATTCGTGGTCGTTTATGTTTCTATATGAATTCCTGTATTGTTGTTTCCAGGTCTGAGAAGAATTCTGCTGGTAATTTAATGGGTATTCCGTTAAATCTATAGATTACCTGGGATAGGATGGCCATCTTAACAATGTTGATTCTTCCAATCCATGAGCATGGAATGTTTTTTCATGTGTGTGTGCGATCTTTGATTTCTTTGAGCAGTGTTTTGTAGTTTTCATTGTAATGGTCTTTGACTTCTCTGGTTAGGAAGATGACAAGGTATTTCTCTATTTTTGTGGCTATTGTGAATGGGATTGTGCTTTTTATTTGTTTATTGTTGGTGTATAGGAATGTGACTGACTTTGACATATTTATTTTATACCCTGATACTTTGCCAAAGTCCTTTATCAGCGCAAGGAGGTTTTTCAAGATTGATGGACCCCTAACTAGACTGACCAAGAAAAAGAGAGAAAAAGCCCAAATAAGCACAATCAGAAATGCAAAAGATGAAGTTACAACTGACCCTGAAGAAATATAAAAGATTATCAGAGATTACTTTGTACACCCATATGGAAGCAAACTTGAAAACCTAAGTGAAATGGAGGACTTTCTTACATTACACAACCTCCCCAGGGTGAAACAAGAAGACCAATGACAGCCTAGGCAATTGCCTAATCATAAGAAAACTACCTACAGAAAAAAAAGGCCTGGACAAGATGGCTTTCCAGCAGAATTCTACAGAACATACAAGGAGGACCTAATACCAATCCTATTGAAAGTATTCCAGGCAGTTGAGAAAGATTGAACTCTCTCTCCAAATCATTTTATGAAGCTAACATAACATTGATATCAAAACTGGGTAAAGATCCAACAAAGAAAGAGAACTACAGGGCAGTATCTTTAATAAACATAGATGCTAAAATTCTCAGCAATATTCTAGCAAACCAGATCTAACAACATATCTCAAAAATCATCCGCTTTGATCAAGTAGGCTTCATCCCTGGGATGCAGGGCAGGTTCAACATCTGCAAGACCATAAATGTAATTAAATACATCAACAGATGTAAAGACCAAAAACCACATGATTATATCATTAGATGTGGAAAAAGCTTTTGACAAAATCCAGCACCTCTTCTTTATAAAAACCCTCGGACATCTAGACATAGATGGAACATACCTCAAATAGTAAGCGCCATCTATGAGAAACCCATAGCCAACATACTGCTAAACAGACAGAAATTGGAGCCATTTCCCATGAAAACCGGAACAAGACAAAGATGACCACTCTTACCTCTCCTGTTCAGCACAGTATTGGAAGTCCTAGCTAGAGCAATCAGACAAGAGAAGGAAATCAGGGGTATCCAAATAGGAAAAGAATTTAAGTCAACCCTCTTTGCGGTTAACTTTCTTTAAAAAGCACTTTTGATAATCCAGAAGGCTTATATGGTATGCTTTTTAAAAAACATTCACTTGTTTAACTTTTTAAATGTAAGAATTATAAACTCAAATCTCTACTCTTGATTTATAAACTTCAGAACTAAAGCTGTCTTCTGACTCTTCTATTTGAAAGGCTAAGAAGTGAACATACTTAATCTTCTTTCCATCAGTCTCTCCTTATTTTTGTTGATCTCCTCTGGAATTTTTGTCTAGTCTATTATTATTATTTTCACATTTTGTACTCTTCTTTCAATAGTTATGATATTTATATTGTTTTGCAAATTTTACAGATTTTTCCTAATTGAATTATTGTTCTTTGCCTGTGACTAAATTTTTCTAAAATTAAAACTCAGCTATGTTTACTTTTTCATATTTCTTAACCTTCAGCATCAGTGATCTATTTCTGGTAAAATCCATTTACAAGGAACACGATTAGGAAGTAGGTTTCTGTATAATAAAGCAATTTGAATGTCTGCAGATGGCCTACAATATTTTGTTTATTAAGTTACAAAGAATTATCTTCCACCAATTATCCTAAACAACAAATAATTTATCTATGCTTTGGTTATTGTTTTGCTATAACCAAAGAGCTATGTTTGCAAAGTGCTACACTAGTTTTATAACAAATTTTGAAATGCACCTTTACTTTTCGTTTGCTTCTTTTTATTTTCCTTTGAGTTGGAGTGTCACTCCGTCACCTAGGCTGGAGTGCAATGGAATGCTCATGGCCACCCCAGTGTCCACCTGCTGGGCTCCAGCAATCCTTCTGCCTCAGCCTTCCCAGTAGCTAGAACTACAGGCGTGTGCTACCATGCCTGGCTATTTTTTGATTTATTGAAGAGAGGAGGTCTCACCAAGTTGCCTGGGCTGGTCTTGAACCTGCTGGCTCAGGCAATCCATTTGCCTCGGCCTCCTAAAGTGCTGGGATTACAGGCTGAGCCACTGAGACCACCCATTTGCTTCTTTTTGAAGCATCTGTTAGCATTTGTACTCTTCTCTCCTTTAACAAATATTCCAGTCACTCATTTAATTTAAGTAATCACAAGCCAAACGTATTCTTGCTATTTTCTAGCATTCCTTTTCGGTCAGTGTTTCGTTTGCATTATGTACTGCTCTGATATTTCTGTTATCAGTTGAAGATAGATCTGTTGATTTTTCCTTCCCTATTATAATACTATCTAATTCCAGGTTTTTTTTTTTTTTAAAGGTTTTAAAACCCCTTTTCTGGCATATATTTAATTCATGGTTTTCCCCTCATCATTCCACCCACTCTTCCTCCCTCTTTTTCTCCCTTCCTTCCTCCTTTTGTTTTTTCAGTGAATATTACATATTGTAATATCTATTGTCTCAGTCATCATGGTAAAATATCTGAGATATTAAAGGGACATGGTCCTGCCTTCATGGAACTTCCATTCCAGTTGAGCAGACATTTAAAAAAAACAAAAAAACCCCCAACCACTATGTATACATGCAGATAAATAATTGTTTAAAGTGCCAAGAAAGAGAATAGCAGGGATTAGACATACATAAAATTTAGCTGATTACTAAAGGAAGAGATGGATTTTTGTCATGTGAAGGAGTGGAAGAGCTTCCAGGAACAGGAAAAAATCTTTTAGGAAGAGATTGGGTTTGATATGTTCAGAAAACTGAAGAAAAAACAATGCCTCTAGAATTTATTTATCTGGGTGGAAAATGGTAAAACATGAAATTCGAAGTACAGACAGGACAGATTAGAGACAGTATAGGTCTCAGAAAGGAGTTTGGATATTTCTTTAAATGAAAAGGAAAGCCAGTGTAGCATTTCAAGGAAAACAGTGGTCTTAATTTTTTCCTCCTGTTTTAAGGGGAACTAATTAGAAAGAAACATGAGAGTGTACCATTTGGGAGGTATTGTAATAATAGTCTAAGCCAGAGATGATCTTAACCTTCAAAAGGGTTGGTAGTGGAGACGGAGAGAAGTGGGTGAAGTTGTGGTTGACATTGGAGATTGAATCATTGCTAACTTGATGGATTGTTCATGGGAAAGGATGGCCTGAGCTTCAAAGGTGCAGGGCCTTTTGCAGGAAGACAGGGAATGTGTATTCGCAGCACTGGAGTATTGGGAGTGAGATAGAGCCAGGTTTTTGTGAAAGGTAAAAAAGTAAATGGAAAGTTCTTATAAGAACTGTGAGGAATTTTTAATTCATAGAGTACAAAATCCTGAGGGCACAGGATTTTGTAGATAGTTGCCTAGGTTGGATTAGGAGATATTGAGGGTAATATGAGGTTGACAGTTGGAGTATAACGTATCCTCTGAGGCCTTGGACTTCCTGCAGCGAATACAATGAGCAGGGCTATTATGTAGAAGGACAGTTTTACCTGTATGGTCTTTAATGCAGGCTTTCAAGATGGCTTCTTACCTAGGCTACAAGGACTTTTACATAGAATTCACAAAATGTATTGCTACAAAGCACTTAGAGAATATATTTTTTTTAAGGCAGAACAAGAACACTGACTCCTTCCACCTTATTTTGAGACTTAACATTATGCACATAGTGTAGAATGTTTTTCCAACATTGTATGTTTTGGAATGAAAATATGAGATGAAAAAGGCAAAGCTATATAAGTTATGGTCATTTAGATTTTCAAGAAAGGGCTGCATCCATTTTAAATTGATTTCTGGTGTGAAGAGCATGCTATTGGTTACATTTTAGAATTTCTTTCTTTTTTTTTTTTTTTGAGTTGGAGTCTGACTCTGTCGCCCAGACTGGAGTTCAGTGGTCACTCCCGGCCACCGCAGCCTAGACCTGCTAGGCTCCAGCGATCCTTCTGCCTCAGCCTTCCACGTATCTGGAACTACAGGTGTGCGCTATCACGCCTAGCTAATTTTTGATTTATTGTAGAGATGAGGTCTCGCCAACTTGCCCTGGCAGGTCTCGACCCACAGGCTCAGGTAATCCACTCACATCAGCCTCCCAAAGCGAGGGATTACAGGCTGAGCCTCTGAGCCCGGCTACATTTTAGAATTTAAAAGGAAATATGATGGGTTTATACTCCATATTTATCATGTTTCATGTTCATCATAGCATTTCACAACTAAAAATGACCCCTTTCCCTAAACAAATGTCCTTATAGGTTATTATGTTTTTTTAAAAAAAATATGTTTCAGTGTATCAAAAGCAAGATTACCAAGTCAGACCCTGGCAAGTATGAACTGTGACTAAGAGTTTTCTTTCTTTAGGCCACAAATTTGATTTAGATGCTTATGAAATTTTGATTTAGCATTACATTGGAATATTAATCAAAAGAGAATAATTCTGTTCATTCACAGATGAAAAGTAATAGAGTAGACAATTATTCTTGTCAATATCTGAAACCAAACTTTTTCCATTTTTTAATATCTTTAATATGTACCCCCTTTGATTATGATAGGTTCCAATAATTGTTTCTGAAGAGAATTTTGGAGACTTATAGTAAAGAAACTTTCTCTCTCTCTCTCTTTCTTTCTTTTTTTCTGGTATGGAAGTTAAGAAGTCTAACTAATGATAGATGATTTGTTCTTCTATCAGTCTCTATATGCCCACTTGTCCCAAGTCTACAATTATGTGTCTCTGTTATTGAGTGTTGTGCCCCTTAGCTATGATGTGCTGGAAAAACTATTGAGATCTAGTAATATTTGTTAAAGAAAGAAGTGAACTACCGATAGAAATCCAGAGATTACCAGTATTTAAGATGCAGGCAACAAAAGAAGAAGAGGTACCAAAGTTGAAAGGAAATTTTAGAAAAGGATGAAAAGCCAGGAGTGTTGGAAGATAAGCTAGGAAGCCATGCAAGCCCTAAAAGAAGACATTTCAGGAAGAAGTTAAGTGAGCAGGATTAGATGTCACAGAGAGGCAGGTTAAGATGAAGATGGAAAAATGTCTGTTGCATTTGACCATTAAAAATTGGTGATCCTGGACAACCTCTTCGGGTTCCCTCCCATTGTGGGAGCTTTTCTGTCCTCTTAATAAATCCTGTTTTCAAAAAAAAAAAATTGGTGACCCTATTGGGGCATTAGAATGGTGTGGACAGAACAGTATTTCAGGTTGTTGGAAAACAAATGAGAAGTGATAAAATGAAGACTACAGTGTGGACTCTCAAAGAGTCCCTTAACCATTTCCCTAGTATTCTGCATAGTGTCTGGTTATTGAATTTTGAAGCACTTATAGTTGAAATTGAAGATGTTAAATATGAACCATTCATAGCTCATTGCACAATTGCCCGAAACCTGCTGCTTTTATATTAATGTAATAATTTATGTAAAGCTAAATATTTAAAGTTTTTGAAAATTTGAAGCAGAGCAAAATGGAAACTTCTAATACAAATGCTAAGGTTTTCTTTTCTTTTCTTTTCAAGTCTTGGCTACTTATGATTCAGCAGACGGAACAGCTTAGTAAAATAATGAAGACACATGCAGAGGACTTAAACTCTGGACCCTTACACAGGCTCACCATGATGATCAAGGACAAGCAGCAGGTGAAGAAAAGTTATATAGGTGTTCATCAACAGATTGAGGCAGAGATGATCAAGGTTAGTCTTTTCTATGTTGAAAGTTTTTCTTTAATTTGTTCTTTAAATTCAATGAAATACTTTATCCTGTTTGACTTTAAAAATTGTTTACTCGGCCAGGCTCGGTGGCTCAGTCTCTAATCCTGCACCTTTGGGAGGCCGAGGTGAGTGGATTCCCTGAGACCACGGGTTCGAGACCTGCCTGGGCAACTTGGCAAGACTTCATCTCTACAATAAATCAAA
>NW_007246553.1:255429-262651 GCF_000164805.1 Carlito syrichta
CCGCAGCCTCGACCTGCTGGGCTCCGGCGATCCTTCCGCCTCAGCCTTCCGAGTTGCTGGAACTACAGGCGCGCGCTACCACGCCTGGCTAATTTTTTGATTTATTGTAGAGATGAGGTCTTGCCAAGTTGTCCAGGCGGGTCTCGAACTCGTGGGCCCAGGACAATGTTTTCTTATCAGTTAGAATTTTTGTTTTTATTCACTGAAATAGTTCTTTTAGCTTTTAAAAAAATAAATTTGTATTTTATAATACTATGCATAAATTAGAAAGAAAATACAGACAAAATAAGTTTGCTAAATTGGTGTTTCTAAATTTTCTTTGTATTTGAGTCTGTCTCTTCTGAATAAAAACTATGTTTATTATGGAATTTATAAATAAATAAAATAATAGAGACTAGTATAGGTGAACTCCCATCTACTCTTCAGCCACATAGTCACTGGTGTTATTTTTCTATACTCACTTTTTTTACACCACATTATTTTAAAGAAAATCTCAGGTATCTTTTTATCCATAAATATTTTAGAGTATATAGCTAAAATAATGATTCTTTTAAAAACATAACTATATTAACAATAATCTAACTAAAAATTCTTCATGTTGTTAAATATTGTACTCTCAAATGATTGTTGTTTACGTTTTTAAAAACGGTTTATTTGAATCAGAATCCAAATATAGTCCATATATTGCACTTGAATGATAATTCTCTTTAATCTATAGGCTCCTCTTCCTGCCCACTTTAAAAAAATGTCATTTATTTGTGGAAGAAACTATATGATTTGCTCCATAAAATTGAATTTCTTTCATTTTGGACTTTACTGTTGGTATCTTATGATATGATTGCATATATTCCTCCTTTCTTTATTTTTCTTGTAAACTGAAAATTAGATTCAGAGGCTTGATAAGTTTCTGGCTGTTTATTTTGGGCAAGAATACATCATTGTTGGTATAAACTTCCTGTTGTCAGAAGGTATATGATGTCTGCTTGTTTATCTTTTTGTGATGTTAAATTTGACTAATAGTTCCAGTGTCATCAGCCTAATCAATCTATTAAAAAAATTTCCTATCAGTCTTTTGCCTAATAATTTTAGAAATTATTAATTGATGGTCATTCCTTACGTTCATTATTTTATTGAAATCAAGATGGTATATTAGAAAATTTGTAAAGAACATCTGGAACATATTTTTTTTCCCTTAAATTGCATTTAAATGACTTTTTGACTACAGATTCAAGGAGTTGCATTTGTTTAGTTATTCCATAGAAATAATAACCTCATTTATGCATGCTTATAGTGATCACTGTCTTGAATATTGCTTGACCAACAGTGACTATTCCTATAAATGGAATTCATCCTCTTTTCAGAGATGTTACGATGTCAAAAAAAAAAGCACAAACATGTTAGAACTGCAGTATAAAAGTATGATAGCTCAAAGTTACTTTGTTAATTAAAATAAATATTTAAATTAGTTTTTAATTATATAAAATATTTCTGTGCATTAGTCAGTTAACTTATTGGTCATTAAATTTTAGGTGATGGCAGTTATTCTTGAGTTGCTCTTTTAATGAAGTTTATCTGTTTTCATATGCTATTAAATTTATTACTGATTTTAAAAACTAATTTTTAGTTTGTTGTCTGTAATTTTTATTAAAAAGCAACTCTGACATATTAGTAGAATGTGCATCAGTTAGTGCTTTGAAGCTTAAGTTCTTAACCAATTTAAATTTAAACACTTAAAAAGTATCTGCATTTTGTTTCTCTGACAGGTTACAAAGACAGAATTGGAGAAATTAAAATCCAACTATAGACAATTAATAAAAGAAATGAATTCTGCCAAAGAGAAATATAAAGAAGCTTTAGCTAAAGGTATGGAAAAATTATGAAAAATGTTTACTTAAGTGATTTTTATTCTTAGCATGTGAAAGGAATCTTTATAAGCAGTAGAATGATTCCATTGAGATCAGTTCACATATAAAAATCCTCGAAGTAAACCAAAATAGGCAAATTATCAAACTATACAATGTCTTACTAGTTTTGTGCTGTCTTAAATAATACAAAGTATTTTTGAATAGTTCATACTAAATGCAATTATGTAGAATGTGTAATTGATTGCAAGGAATGTTTAAAATCTTTCTAGCATCGTATTTACTTATTTAATTACAGAGTACTTAAATAAGAAAAATAGGGTTGTATTTGCTTAGAAGCCTTTTTAAATCTTCTTTTTACCTTTGGTATTTAAAAGCCATGAAAACCACAACATCATTTTATAGCATTATATTGTTTTTATAGCCTAATTTTATGTGTTTATTTGTTCTAACATTTTCATAAGAAGCCTTAGAACTAAATGGAAAGAGAAGCATATTATTTATGTTTTAAATAGATTTATGGTTTTTTAAATGTTGAATTTCAACAGAGATTAAACATAGTTCATGAACAGAAGCTTTGGTTGTTGCTATAATTAAGCAATATTTTTCTTAAATGTAACTAAACAAGCTCCATATTTATACATATTTTAAATGATAAAAGTTGGAAGGTTTTTCTTTTTGTTTTGTTAATTTTCTTCCTAACTAAATAAATGCTTTATTAGAAACTATTATTTAAAAAGTTACCTTTCTTTTTTATTATAAATTTTCTCCTTTTTCATTTGTTAAATAGTCTCATTATTTTGTAACCAATTCCTCTATTTGACTTTGTCTTGTGCAATGAAAATACTGTTTTTGTTTTTCCCAGTAATGATACTGATTTAGATGCAATTCTCCTTTCTCCCTTCCTTTTTCTCTCCTTTTACCTCCTCTTCCTCCTCCCCATTTCCTTCCTTTCCCTTGGTCTCTCTGTTCCTCACTTTCTCCTCTTTCTTTTCCCTGTCTTCTCTCCAATGTATATTTGTGTCTCCCTCTCTTCCTACTCCCAATTTACTCATGTTTCTCCCCCCCCCATTCTTCATCTTCTTTGTTGTGCTTGAACCAGGATCTGATCAGGGTAAATATTTGATTATTGTGTCTCTTTAGACTCTTTTAGTCTTTCCATCAAGAATAATCCCCTCACTTTTTATTATGATGTTGATTTTATTTTTCAAGAGTTCAGGACAGTTTTCTCATGAAATTTCTTATATTTGGGATTTGTCTGATTGCTTCCTCATACTGCTGTTTAACTTGTATTTAGTTTATCCCGTGTACTACCCATAAATTTGAGGATAGATTTGATGATTGATTAAATTCAGGTTAAACATTTTTGGCAAGAACACTCATAGGTGATGCTGTGTACTTTATGTTGCAACCTGTCAGGAGGCACGTAAAGTTGGCTTGTTTTATGGTGCCCAGTTAAGCTGATCACTTAAGGGGTGACTACCAGATTTCTCCATTGTAAAGTTACCTTTATCCTATGCAATTAATTAGTAACTCGGAGAGATGTATTGGCATTTATGAATACCCTACCCCTCAACAATAGTCCATCCAATAGTTTAGCGTCCATTGATGATCATTTGTACAATAACAATTATTACATTAATAGCCCACCATTTGTAAAATACCTTAAGGATGTCTGGGAAGACCAGAAAGGAGAGTTGAGGGAAGAAACGGAGAACAATGTAAATAGGGAATAAAAATCTAGAAATAGGGACGAAATTCCAAAACCTTTGCTGAGGCCTATCCCTATTTACATTCAACTGTTTCCAAAGTAATGAACCCTTTAAGGTAGAACTGGCTGAAGCAATGAGCAAAGAAAGCCTCTTGCTTAGGACTGTCACTTTAGTAAGAAGTGAATGCATTTCATGCAGCATGGAATGACAAGTACTTGAATGTGAAATACACAGATTTTACTTTCCTCTTGTGAATTGAATTCTGGATACTTTTAGTTGGTTAAACATATGGTGAAGTCGAACCATAAAACAATTTTGTGAATCCATAAGACTTGTATTAGCACTAAGTAGTGTCAAATAAAATAATATTTTATTTACTTTTTATTGTATATATTAGGAAATAAGCAAGTCTCTAAGGAGTATCTCATAGGAAACATCCAGAGGTCTGCTGGGATTCTCTTGATAAATATGGGGAATTCTGACACTGTTTGACATGACATGTGCTTCAACTTCCTTTGACTGTCATAAATGCTGTTGTCCATGAGAAATAAGTTGGGCATTTTCTGATGTGGGTTTTAGTCTGTTAATTTAAAAAATCATGAATCAGTGAATGTTTGTGCCAGGAATAACAAAGTTGTATCTAAACTGATGAACGTGAGTCTGTTTTATACCATTAAATAAAAGCTAGAACTGGGTGGGAGGTCTTTCTGCACCAGTGATTTGCCAAAGACTCAGCCTTCCTTTTCTCCTTTTCCTATGCCTTGTCAGTGAAGGGGTGACAGAATCATGTAGTAGGTACCTGGGATTTGTGAGGTGTAGCATTTTAGGCTGTATTTATATTGATGTTATTTAGATCCTGATGTGAATACTATCTGTTACAATTATGAAATAATCTGAGAAATATGTATGCAGACAGGATATTTGGTGGTATTAAGGAAATATTATATTTCAGTTTTGATAATGAAATTGTGGTTATCTTCTTGAAGACCTTTATATTTTTAATACTGATATAGAATAAAATAAGCTATATAGTCAAATTTATCACAAAAATGTTCTTTATACATTTGTTTTTTATTATTATTATTATTTGGATCCAGGCTCTAAATAAAGGATTACATATTGTGTTTAATTGCCATGTAGGAGAATTATCCCTACTTTTTGTTTTTTTACAGGCTCATGGTAGTACTATTGACATACAACAGAGTGCACATATTTAAAATATTAATTTTGATATAATTTGACATATGTATACACCTGTGATGCCATTACTAAAATCAAGATAATGAGCATGTCCATCACCCCTAAAAGATTTCTAGTGCCCCTTTGTTAATACTCTTCCATTTCTCTGTGACCCCTCAGCTCCTGTTTTCAGCTAACTACTGACCTTCCTTTTCTCACTATATGTTGATTTCCATTTCTGAGAATATTTTTTAAAAGGAGTCATACAGCATACACTCTATTTTGTCTGACTTCATATGCTTAGAATAGTTATTGTGAAATCCTCCATAGTGTTGCATTTATCAGTAGTTCTTTCTTTGTTTAAGAGACAGAGTCTCTGTCACTCAGTCTGGAGTGCAGTGGGATCTTAGCTCGTTGCTGCCTTGAACTCCTAAGCTCAACCTCTTGAGTAGGATAGCTCATTTTTCATTTTTATTTTATTACTCTTTTGTTTCATTTTATGTTTTGAGTTGGAGTCTCACTCTGTTTCCCAGGCTGGAGTGCAGTGGCGAGCTCATGGCCTCGACATCCTTGACCTACTGGACTCAGGTGATCCTTCCACCTCAACCTTCCTAGTAGCTGAAACCACAGGCATGTGCCACCATGCCTGGCTAATTTTTTGAGTTATTGTAGAGATGAGGTCTTGCCATGTTGCTCATGCTGGTCTTGAACCCCTGAGCTCAGGCAATCCTCTCGCCTCCACCTCCCAAAGTGCTGGGATTACAGGCTTGAATCACCGCGCCCAGGTTATTTATTATTATGTTTTGAGACAGGGGCTTGCTGTGTCACCCAGGCTATAGTACAATGGTGCGATTATAGCTCACTGCAGCCTCAAAATCCTGGGCTCAAGGAATCCTCCTGCCTCAACTTCCTGAGTAGAATAGTTCACTTTAAATTTTAATTTAATTAGCTGACTATAAATTAATTTTCTGAGACAGAGTCTTGCTTTATTGTCCAGGCTAAAGTGCAGTGGCACAATTATAGCTCATGGTACCCTCAAACCCCAGGGTTCAAGCAGTCCTCCTGCCTCAGCCTCCTGAATTGCTGGGATTACAGACATGTGCTACAATGTCCAACTATTTTTAAATTTTTTTTGTAGGAATGGATGCTATGTTGCCCAGGCTGCTCTTGAACTCCTGGTCTCATGTGATTCTCCTACCTTGGCTTCTCAAAGTGCTGGGATTATAGGCATGAGCCACTGTATCCAGTCAAGTTCATTTTTTAAATTGTTCATTAGTATTCTGTTGTATGGGTCTACCACAGTTTGCTTATCCACCTTTCTGTTAATAGACATTTGGGTAGCTATCCAGGTTTTGGCCATTATAAGTAAGATGGCTATGAACATTTATGTAAGTCTTTGTATGGATATGTGTCTTTCGTTTCTCTTACATTAATGCCTAGAGAAAGAATTACTGTATCATATATTGGTATATGTTTATCTTTTGATGAACCTATCAGACTTTTTTCCAAAGTGCTTGTATCATTTTGCATTCTATCCATTAGTGTGTGAGAATTCCAGTTCCTTCATATCTTGCCAATACTTGGGATGACCAGCCTTTAATTTTAGTTATGTTATCTCATTGCAGTTTACTTTGCATTTTCCAAGTAACTGATGATGTTGAACATCTTTTCATGTGCTTGTTTGCTGTCCATATCTTCTTTAGTGAAGTGCCTGTTCAAATAGGTTGCCTATTTTTAAATTGGGATTTTTGAGAGTTCTTTATATTTTCTGCATACAAGTTGTTTTTTAAATATATGTTTTATAAATCTTTTTTCCTCATCTGGAACTTATATTTTGTAATGTAACTTAGTACAAATCTTTTTAATTTTGAAAAAGTCAAATTCATTGCCTAAGTCAAGGTCACTAATATTTTTTCCTATGTTTTCTTCTAAAATCTTTATAGTTTTAGCTCTTACATTTAGGTCCATGATCCATTTGACTTAATTTTTGTGTATGAGGTGAATTGAAGATGTAAATTTTTTTTTTTTTGAGTTGGATCTCACTCTGTCGCCCAGACTGGAAGGCAGTGGACGCTCCTGGCCACCTCAGCCTCAACCTGCTGGGCTCCGGCGATCTTTCTGCCTCAGCCTTCCAAGTAGCTGGAACTACAGGCGCACGCTACCACGCCTGGCTGGTTTTTGATTGTAGAGAGGAGGTCTCGCCAAGTTGCCTGGGTGGGTCTCGAGCCCGCGGGCTCAGGCAATCTACTCGCCTCGGCCTCCCAAAGTGCTGGGATTACAGGCTGAGCCACCGAGCCCGGCCTATGTAAATTTTTATTTTTTTAATTTTTAATTTTAAAGATGTAGGGTACAATTCAGGGTTATGTATACAAATGTTCATTATGAGGTACGCTTGTTGAAGAGATGCCCTACACCTCCCCTGGCAGTTTCCCACTACTGCCATTCCCACCCTCCCCCCCAGAAGTTTCT
>NW_007246553.1:262671-285148 GCF_000164805.1 Carlito syrichta
TCTCACTATTGCCAATCCTGTTCTTATAGTATTATGATAATTGTTCAAGGTCTGCTTATGAGTGAGAACGTGTGGTACTCAGTTCCTTGTTTCTGTGATAGATCGCTCAGTATTATAGACTGTAAGTTTATTTTTGCATGTGAGTGTTCAGTTGTTCCAGCTCTGTTTGTTGAAAAGACCATCCTTTTTCTACTGAGTTGCTTTGGCACTTTTGTTGAAAATCAGTTGACAATATATGTGTGAGTCTATTTCTAGACTGTTTTCCTCTGATCTATTTGTCTTTATGTCAATATCACAGTATCTTGATTACTATATATCTTAGTCCATTTGAGCTGCTGTAACAAAATATCATGAACTGCGTGGCTTATAAACGAAAGAAATGTAAACTTTACATTCTGGAGGCTGAGAAATCTAAGATTAAGGCGCCAGTAGATTTGATATTTGGTGAAGGCCTGTTTTCTGGTTTATAGATGGTGCATTCTCTCTGTGTCCTCACATGGTGAGAGGAGAAAGTGAGCTCTCTTGGGCTACTTTCTAAGGGCACTAATTCCATTCATAAGACTACAACTTTTTGAACTAACCATCTCCATAAAGACCCTACCACCTAATATTGTCACCTTGAGAGGTTAGGATTTCAATATATGAATTTGGAGGGGTGGGCACAAACATTCAGATTATAGCACTATCACTTTATAATTCACAAAATTAGGGAGTGTTAGCTCTCCAACTTTGTTCTTTTTCAAAGGTGCTTTGGATATTCCAGAATTTTTGCATTTCCATGTATGTTTTTCAATGAGTTTGTGAATTTTTGTAAAATATCCTATTGAGATTTTGATAGAATTGTGTTGAGCCTATAGATCAAAAAGGGAGAATTGATTACCTTAACAATCTTGAGTCTTCTAATCTGTGAACATGGAATGTTGCTCATTTATTTATATCTTAATTCTCATCAGCAATGTTTTATAGTTTTCAGTGTGCAAGTCTTGTATTTCTTTTGTTAAAATTCTTTCTAATTATTTTGTTATTTTGGGGCTATTGTGAATGGTCTTGTTTCCTTAGTTTTATTCTGTGGTTTTACATTGCTGATATACATAGAAATACATTTGAATTTTGAATATTAACTTTTATCCTGTCAACTTGCTGAACTTGTTTATTAATTGTAGTAGGTTTTATTTTAATGAATTTTAAGGATTTTGTATCTGCCAGATCATATTGTCTATGTATAAAGACATTTTTACTTTTACCTTTTCTATGCAAAAAATGCCATTTTTACTTTTTACCTGCCCTTTTCCCCCATCATCTTTTTCTTACCTAATTTCCTTGACTTGAACCTTCAGTATGATGTTGAATACAAGTATGAAGAGCATGTAGTCTTTCATCATTAAGTATGAAGTGGCTATAGTTTTTCAAATATATGTATTTTAAAAATCGGTTGAAGAAGTTTTTTTCTATTATTGTGTTAGAATGGATGTTGTATTTTGTTAAATGTTTTTTCTATATCTGTTGAGATAAACATTTATGGTTTGTTTCTTAATTTGGTGAATTATTTGAGTTTTACATTTCAAATATTATACCATCTTTACATTCCTAGGATTAAAGCTGCTTGGTAATGATGTATTATTGCATTTTATAGTGTTGGATATAGTTTGCTAAGTTTTTCTTTATAATTTTTCACCTATGTCAATGTTTTTTGTAGTTTTTTTGACTCTTATTTTCTCTCTCCCTCTCTGTCTCTCTCTCTCTCTTTTTCTTTCTCTCTTTCTTTCAATCTGCAGTCTCACTGGGTTGTTCAGGCTGGAGCGTAGTGGTATGATCACAGCTCACTGCAACCTTCATCTCTTGGGCTCAGGCTATCCTCCCACTTTAATCCCCTTAGTAGCTGGGACTACAGGCATGTGCCACCATGTCTGGCTAATTTTTTATTTTTTTGTAGAGATGAGGTTTCACTTTGTTGTACAGGCTAGTCTTGAATTCCTGGGCTCAAAGCAGTTTTTCCACCTCAGCCTCCCAAAGAGCTGGGGTTACAGGTGTGAGCCACTACACCCCGTCCCTTTTTTTCATATGAGGATAATGCTGGCCTCAGAGTGATTTGTTCCTCTTTAGTTTTATAGAAAGGTTTGAGTTGACATTTCTTAAATATTGGTAGAATTCACTTGTGAAATCATCTGAATCTGCTTATTTAAATTTTTCCTTTTTGGAAAGGTTCTTAAACTATAAATTCACTCTCTTTAATTGATGTGGGGCTCTTTAAGCTAAGCATGGTTGTGCATGTCTGTAGTCCCAGCTACTTGGAAGGCTGAGGAGAAAGGATCACTCAAGCCCAGGAATTTGAGGCTACAGTGAGCTATGATCATACCACTGCAATTCAAGCCGGGGAGACAAAGTGAGATCCTGTCTTGAGAAACAGATAAGACTATTTAGTTTATTTCTTTTTATTTTAGATTTGATAGGTTGTATCTTTCAAGGAATTTGTCCACATTATTTAATTTGTGGAATTTATTGATAATAAGTTCATAATATTTCTTTCTTTTTGTTTTTTTGTGAGTTTTTTTTGAGTTACAGTCTCACTCCATCACCCAGGCTGGAGTGACGCTCACAGCCACCCCAGCATTGACCTGCTGGGCTCTGACAATCCTTCCATCTCAGCCTTTCAAGTAGCTGGAACTACAGGCATGTGCTACCATGCTGGGCTAATTTTTGGTTTATTGTAGAGATGGGGTCTTGCCAAGTTGCCCGGGCTGGTCTCAAACCCGTGGCTCAGGCAGTCCACTTGCCTCGGCCTCCCAAAGTGCTGGGATTACAGGCTGAGCCACTGAGTCCAGCCTTGTAATATTTCATTTTTTTAAATTTATAGATTATGTGATGACATTTCCTTTCTCATTCTTGATACTGGTACTTTGTGTCTTCTCTCTTTTTTTTGTAATCATTCTGGCTCGAGGTATATCAATTTTGTTAATCTTCTCAAAGACTTGCTTTTGGCTTTATTGATTTTTTTTCTGTTTTTTTGACTTCTATTTTTTGATTTATGTGCTAATCATATTGTTTTCTTCCTTCTGCTCACTTTAGGCTGAAAAGTTTAGAAAAGTTTATACTTTTTCTGAGTGTGTGTATATATATATACATGCACATGTGTGAATATGTATATATATACATATATACTTATGTGTATATCTATATATATACTATTTTTATTTTTATTCAGTTCAAAATATTTTCTAGTTTCCTTGTTTTCCATTTCCCCCTTTAGAATCATAGATAATTTAGAAGTGTGTTGTTTAGTTTGTTTGGTAATGTTTTTGCATTTTTCTAGAGATGTTTTCATTTTTTAGAATTTTATTTCATTGTAGTCTAGTAATTTTTCTATGACTTTCTTTTAAATTTATATATACTTCTTTATGGCCTTAATATGGTCTATTTTGATAAAATGAGTCACTGTGCCCGGCATGCCATGGTATACCTGTAAGTTATATTATGCTACATTGTGTGTAGTATGCGGACCTCAGAATAGTATGTAGTTCTGTTTCTCCCTTCCAATTATTGTACTATTGTTGTAATATGTTTTATATTTATTTCTGTTATAAACTTCACACTACATTGTAAATGTTTTTGTTTAAAGAGTCAATTGTCTTCAGTTACTGAAGAAAAATATTTTATATATTTATCCATATACTTTTTTTTGTTTACATCTCTATTTCTGTGTGATATCATTTTACTTTTGCTTGAACAGCTTACTTTTACATTTTTTGTTATGTAGTTCTGAATTATTTTAGCTTTTATATGTTTGATAAAATATTTTATCTTTATTTGTAAAATATATTTTTAGGGATATAGAATTCATTTTTTTTTTAATTGAAGTCTCACTCTGTCGCCCAGGCTAGAATGCAGTAGCACACTCATGGCCACTGCAGCCTTGACCTGCTGGCCTCAGGTGATCCTTCTGCCTCAGCCTTCTAAGTAGCTAGTACTACAGGTATGCGCCACCACGCCCAGCTATAGAATTCGATTTTAATAAGTTTTTTCCCCCTTCATGTTTTTAAGGATGTTTCTCCAGAGCCCTTTCAAGGAGAAATCTGTTGTAATCCTTATCTTTGTTGCTTTGTATGTTTTGTTTTCCTTTAGCGTCTTTCAAGATTTTCTTTTTTATCATTGATTTTAAGCAATTTGATCATGATTTACCTTACTATAGGTTTTAAAAAATGTTTTTTAGTTATGCTTGTGTTTTTTGAGCTTCTTGTACATGAGAGTTTATAATTTTCATCAGATTTGGAAAACTTTCAGGCATTATTGCTTCATATATATTTTCTGTCTTCTTCTCTCTGCTTTCCTTCAGAGATGCCAGTTACACATATGTTAGACAACTTGTAGTTGTCTTACATCCTACTGATACTCTGTTCATTTTTTTCCCACGTCTTTTTCCTGTCTGTTTAATTTTGGTTAGTAACTATGGCTTTGTCTAAAAGTTTATGAATCTTTTCTTCTGTAATGTCTAATCTGTCTTTAAGCTCATCTAGTGTATTTTTTGTCTCAGGCAGTGTAGATTTTGCCCCCTTAAGTATGATTTAGGCCTTTTCTTAAGTCTTCCATATATCTACTTAACTTTTTAAACCTATGGGGTACCATTATAGTAATTATTTTAATATCCCTGTCAACTAATTCTGACATCTGTGTCAGTCACTTTCAGTTGATTCATTTGTCCCTCATTTTTGGTAGATTTTCCTTTTTCTTTGAATGCCTGATAACTTTTGATGGAATGCCAAACATTGTGATTTAAACTTGTCAGATTAGTTTCCATTAACATTTTAAACTATAAGCCTTCTTTTTGTTGTTGTTGTTGTTTTTTGGGGTTTTTTTGAGTTGGAGTCTCACTCTGTCACCCAGACTGAAGTGCAGTGGCCGCTCGTGGCCACTGCAGCCTCCACCTGCTGTGCTCTGGCGATCCTTCCTCCTCAGCCTTCCAAGTAGCTGGAACTACAGGCGCGCGATACCACGCTCGGCTAATTTTTGATTTATTGTAGAGATGAGGCCTCGCCAAGTTGCCCAGGTGGGTCTCAAACCCATGGGCTCAGGCAACTATAAGCCTTCTAGTCACAGGTGAATATGTAGAACAGTGCTTTGATTCACAATAGAGAGAAGAATAATAAATTTTTGCTTGTGAAATTATTGACACTTAAAAATCATATTATTAGTGCCTTTTTTGAGTTAGTTCTTCCCCCCTTAAAATTCATAATGATTCTCTACTTTTTTCTGGGTGATATCTATAAAAATACTTTTCCATGTATATGTTTTGTTTTGTTATTAGTGTGAGAATTCCAACTAGGGTACCTCTGACTTTTCTTCTGTCTAAGTTAAATAATTGAAGTTAAATAATTTAAGTCTTTATGTGCTATACTTAGGTAATTCTTTTAAAGTGTTCGATTTTTCAAGGACTTCTCTGAGTTGAGGTTCATGAATGTGTACAAGTAGTAGTAATTATTTTGTCTTTGTGCTGTATTTGTCTTTTGATCTCATGTAAAAAGAATAAACATTTTTATAAAATTTGAAGGAAAATTTTTTATCTGTTACTTGAGGTTGGGATATTGATTGTTTTTCTATTAGAAAATATTAAACCTTTAAGGTGTACTTTTTATTTTATTTTCTTGTCAAAGGATTTCTCAAGAAATGCTATGAAGAATATCTGTGTACTCTGCTTATTATAGTTATTTTCTGTTTATTTAGGGCATAGCATATGAAACCAGTATTGATTTTACTATATTATTATTTGTCAGTATTTTAAAAATTAATAGTTTTTCTGAAAATTTCTTATAAACACAGTTTTTAAGTACATGATGGAGAGAGTAAAGAAATATTTGAAACTGAGTCTGTCTGAATCAGTGTCATGGCCTTGATGGTTTTGTTTCTTTCTTTGATGAATGTAAATTAAATCAAACTTTATTAGTGCTAATGAAAGGCAAAAACACATTGACCTAAGTTTTAGAGTCTTAGTGGACTTTATCTTTCTTCCTCATTTGTTCTGAGAATTATATGAGTTTATTAATTCCCAGATATTTTGGGCTCACTTCTTCCCCAACTTGTTCATATCTTCACCTACATATCTACATGCAGGTGATGATGTCAGATTTGTGTAGATGTCATGTAGCACTTTTTTTTCAAAGTGAAAAAAATTTTTAAGAGTAAATGTGATATGTGCAAATTTGATAAAATTTGAGCAAAACCATATTGTATTGAGTTTTAAATATGATATTGCTTTGAAGTTTTATAGTTTACTTGAAGATATACTGAATCAGAAAAGATGTTAAAAATAACTGCCTCCTAGTTATGTACTTTGATGTAGCCTACTTAATTGATTCTGTATGGGTAGAATTACATCATAGTATTTATGAGACTTTCTCGTGCATGAGCAAGAGTCTGAATACTTCTACTTTTTCACTCATTATATTCAAGAAAAAGAGGCAAAACAGGATGAGCTACTCCACATTATATATACCCATGACCATTAGTACAGAGAAGCTTAAAAGGAGTTCTCTTCACTCTCTTTTATTACAAGAGTGGGAAACAAACTTTTTCTGATTATTCTTTCTCTATGAGAAACAAGAATGCTAAGGGGTTGGTAAACCCTGTGATAATCTACAAACCCTCACTTACTAGATAAAGTAAGAGGGTACGGTACTATTACTAGGACTGTGGGAAGTAGTTGCAAGTCTCATTCAAAAGTAAATTTTTCTGTAATTGGGAAGTAGATTTTCTTAAATTGCCTCTTCTTGCATTATGAATAGTTCTGTGATATTTTATAGCCAATTAAAATTGATTAGATCCTTTGAATTGTCTCTTTATAGTACTTTAATTATGAAAACCAGTTTGAAATGAGTCCATCCTTGAGACAGATGGTTAAATTTATGTTTAAATAAATTCACATTTAAAAAAAATGGATATGACTTTTAAAAGGCTATTTTAGTTGATTTCTTCATTTTGAGTTCACCAAGATTGGCAACTGGCCTTATTATTCAATAACCTGTATATCTTGGGAGATATTAAATAACAAAAGTATTTATAGGTGACAGAGGGAGGTCCTCTAGGAAATACTCTGGAATTCAAGTTTATCTCTTAGTTTCACACATGGAAAAAATGTATTTTGGTAACAGTAGTTACTAACATAGAGTTCAAGCTATGGTTGTTAATTATTAGTTCTATTGAAGTGACTTGAAAGTGAGGTTTTTGCTTTTTTGGGGGGATCTACTCATTAATACATGATATATCAGCAGCTAACTTATGGTATAAATGCTTTTCACTGCATGAAAGATGCAGTGAAGTTTTCCTAATATAACAGAAACTTTACAAGGTCATTAAAAGTAATGACACAGTTATTAATCTAATTTGCACTGGATTAAAGCTGTGAAGAAATTGGAGTGATAGTTATCACATTCTTTTTTTTTTTTTTTTTGAGTTGGAGTCTCACTCTGTCGCCCAGACAGCCTCGACCTGCTGGGCTCCGGCGATCCTTCCACCTCA
Organism: Carlito syrichta; assembly: GCF_000164805.1. Lineage (NCBI taxonomy): Eukaryota > Metazoa > Chordata > Mammalia > Primates > Tarsiidae > Carlito > Carlito syrichta. Next base: position 270,178 of record NW_007246553.1, read on the forward strand.
GCCTTCCAAGTAGCTGGAACTACAGGCACGGCTAATTTTTTGATTTATTGTAGAGATGAGGTCTCGCCAAGTTGCTCAGGCGGGTCTTGAACCCGCGGGCTCAGGCAATTCACTCACCTCAGCCTCCCAAGGTGCGGTATTACAGGCTGAACCACCGAGCCCAGCAGTTATCACATTCTTATTAAATACATTGAGGTTGTATCATGGCTGGCATATTTGAGGAGCAACACAGATACCTGTTATGACTGGCACTGAGTTGATTGGTAAAGGAGAGGTATGGAGGTATGAGATGAGGTCAGAGAAGAAGAATGATGGTAAGTGACGAGGAAGTACAGACTGTGCAGGATCTTGGTAGTTTTTTAAAAACACTTTGGCTTTTACTCAAGTAAGATGACGGTTTTGAGCAAAGTGACATTGTTGTGCAGATTCCCAAAGACCCCAAAAGGGAAGGCACTATGTCCAAGAGGCTGTAGAAAAGACCCAGAGACAACAGACAAGATGTGGGCTTTATTTGGGAACTTACAAGGAAGATGGTCCAGGAGCAACCACTGGACAGGAAAAAAACCACTCTCAATTGTAAAAGAGATATAGGTTATAGAGCATTTTACACATGATGTAGCGTGGGGTTAAGCATGAAAAGGGTAGGGTTTCGAGTGCAGCATTAGTGTGAGAAGGTGCTTACACATAAGTCTCAAAATGACCGTGTACATTCTTTGTAGGAGTGGAATTTTTAGTATGATGATGATCTAAAGATAACTAAAGATTATGGGCATGCCTGATTGGTCTGAACCAGCCCAAGGGGCTGGCTGCTTCAAGGAACGGTACAGGAGAGCCTTCACTATGCATAACTGCAAGATGTGGTGAGCAGATGCAGAGAACACTTCACCCATAGTCTCAGCATGATCTACATGCCCTGGCCAGAGCCTGAAGGGAAGGGGACATACTGGGTTGGCCACTTCCAGGATCCCTTGCCAGGTTTCAACCTCCTGCTTGGGGCCATATCCAGGGTGTGTTCATATTGTCACTGAGTGTGTGTCACCCTATAGGCCTGAACCAGCTTACATTTTAATAGGATAATTCTTGTAGCGGTGTTGAGAGTAGTCTGAAGGGTGAGGGAAGGGCAGAAGTAAGGAGAGCAGTCACTTCCATGCTATTGCAGTAATCCTGGCAAGGTGCGTGCTGGCTTGGACCTCAGTGGTAGCAGGAGAAATGATGGGAAATACTCAAATTCTTTATATGCAATTTATTTTATCATTCAGGGTAGTCACTTCATGCACTGAATTAAGGAGTACTGAATCATTGCTCCTAAGGGACATAAAGGGTTTGTTTCTTGCAAGCAGGGTCACATTTTCAACTGATCAATACTTAACTTTGTTGTATGTTTATATCTATTTATAGGCATTTTATTTAACATATATTGTTGATAAATATTGATCTCAAAACCAGCAGTGCTATAACTCATGATTAACTTAAGCTTATCTAATATAAACATTTTCTTTATAAAGCATATCACAGCCTGTTTGAGTGTAGGAACACAAGACAGCACTTCAGCACTCTGTTTGGGAGCCATTTTAAACAGGGAAGTCACCAAGCACACACACACACACACACACACACACACACACACACACCCACCCCCACACCCACACCCACAAACACAAATGGGAAAAATGTGGCCCAAAACAGATTGTAAAAGGCCAGTTGTTTACAGTATGCAAGCTGAAACAAAAAGGCAGAGTATAACCTTGTTTAACCTCAGCTGAGAATCTGTGCCTGTACTCAGATATTTTGCTGCTCTGTGCAGGGCACACCCATAATTGATCTGGAAAGGAGCGTATTCTTGATTTTGGGGTTTCAAAGATATTATAGCCAGTAGGTGAATTCAGAAATACGGAATCCACAAATAATGAAGATCGACTATATTGAAAGCAGAGCCTAGAGGATTTGTTGTTGAATTGAAAGTAGTTTGTGAGAGAAAAAAGAAAAAGTTGAGTGTAAAATTTTTGGCTGGAGCAACTGGGAGGACAGCATTGTTAGTAACTGCAATGGGGAAAAATGTGGGAGGAACAGTTTAAAGATCAGGAGCTTGATTTTGAGATTCCTATTAGACACTTAATTGGAGATATTAAGTTAGATCTCTAGTTCTGCAGTTCCAGGGTGATGTCTGAAGTAGAACTATGCATCTGAATGTGAATTGTTATTTAAAGCCATGAGATTTTATGACATTACCAATATGAATTAAGATAGAAATGGCAAGAATCTTAACTAAGGCTGGATCCAACATTACAAAGTCAGAGAAATAAGGAGTAAATTGTTAAAAAAAAAAAAAATAAAGAAAAAAGACCAAGATAAAAGGAAAACTAAATTAATGTACTATTCTGGAAGACAAATGGGGAAATATGTTTCAAGGAAGAGCAAGTGGTCAACTAGATTGAATTCTGCTAAGACAAGACAAAGACTAGATTTGGATTTTGCAAAGTGTAGGTTATTTGTGACTTTGACAAGAGCCGTTTCAGTGAACTAATAGAGGGAAAACCCTAAATGGGATTTAAGAATGAGAGGAGACGTTGGAGATAGCTAGTACTGACAAATCTTTCAAGAGTTTTGCAATAAAGAGAAGGAGAGAAATATGGAAGTAACTGGAAGAAGTAGAATTAAGGGAGGGGCTTTTTTTTTTTTTTTGAGTTGGAGTCTCACTTGGTCACCCAGACTGGAGTGCAGTGTTTTTAAGATTGGGAGCTATTACAGCTTGTTTTCTGATGAAAGGAGTCCCCTAGAGAAGGAAAAACAGATGAGGCAGCAGACATGAAAGAAGAATTACTGGAGAAATGTCCTTGGGTACTGGAGAGAGGATGAATCTAGTCCCCCAAATAAATAGATTGATCTTTACTAGGAACAAGGACAGTTTATTCATAGTAATAGTTTAAGAGAGAAGGACAAATACAGATTCAGATAAAAGGTTAGTTATGTTGGTGAGAGTTTGTGGAAGTTCTCTTCAGATTAATTTTTAAAATGGGGGTTCATGGGCTCTTTCTTCATACTTACATGCTTCAAATTTCAAAATCATAAAGTGTAAACCATTATGCATACAATGAAAAGACTTTTCTCACAAATTATTTTTTTTTTCTCCAGAAGCAACCATTATCTATTTTTACTAGAGAGAGTCTATGCATATAGGGTATTCATCAACTTATTAGGTACTTTTCATATAATAGTACATTATCAGGAGTCTGAGGTCAGTGACTGGTTGTCCATTCTAAATTAATGGTGATTTCTGCACTTCCTCTTCTTTTACAGTTATATCATAGCATAATGATGACTAGTGAGCCTCCATTTCAATTTTCGTTTTTTTGTTTGTTTGTTTGTTTGTTTGTTTTCTTTTTTTGAATTGGAGTCTCACTCTGTCGCCCAGACTGGAGTGCAGTGGCCGCTCCTGGCCACCGCAGCCTTGACCTGCTGGGCTCTGGCGATCCTTCCACCTCAGCCTTCCAAGTAACCGGAATTACAAGCATGCGCTACCATGCCTGGCTGATTTTTTGATTTACTGTAGAGATGAGGTCTCGCTGCCCAGGCGGATCTCGAACCCACGGGCTCAGGCAATCCACTCACCTCAGCCTCCCAAAGGCGCGGGATTACAGGCTGAGCCACCGAGCCCGGCTTCATTTCAATTTTCTTATCAAATATATTCTAGGAAGAGACTATGAGCATATTCCCTCACAGAACCTAGGACACTATGGATGAGGATAAATATTTACAGGATGAATGCCCCTAATTTTCTGTAAACATTGTTCTTTTTCTGTTTTTCTCTAGTGCGTTTCCCCCCGCCCCAGAACAGTCATTGGTCTTCATAAAGGTTTGCAGTAGAAGAGTGAGAGACCATTTGTAGAGAATTTGTGTTTATACTCATAGTCAATTTAAAATTTTAACTTTCTTTGTCTATTAGTTATACTGTGTATGAGTGTTATTTTTCTTTTCATTCTTTTTTATATTTTTGCATGATATGTAGGAGAATCAGAATTATGTTGTGCCACTATTCCAGCTACCCAGAATTTCCTCATTTACAGCTTTGTTACATTATAGAATATAGACTTAGACATGGTATATCATTCAATTTACAGGCTATTAAAAGACTGTTACTTGAATCTATCATCACTATATGCAAGGAAATGATATTATATAGATTTGGAGAGCTTACTCTTTAAAGATATTTTATGTGAAATTTTAAAAGAAAATATCACTATTTCAGCTCTCTGAATAGTTTAAAACCTATAATAAATGTGCAATAAATATTTCTTAATAAGTCAAATTTTCTTATACCAGGAAGTTAATTAAAAGTTTATTAAAAGTAGCAAAATACGGATATATCTATTGTATTTTTTAACGCTTTATAGGAACATATAAAAGGGGTTTTTTTTTTTTTGCTTTTTAAATTCTGTGCTTTATTTAGCCTTTGCTATTAACTACATTTTGACAGTTTTCTGCCATTTAATCTTCCTTACAACCCAATGAATTAGGAAGGGCAGATAACTCCCATGTTTAAAAACTAGAAACTGAAATTTAGATTAAGTGACTTGCTTGGGGCTACACAGCTAATCAGAGGAGAAACTGAGAATAAAACTGACTTCTTAACGTTGTTCTTGTCAGAACAACACTGAGTTATACATCTCATTCATTGTTCTCACATATCACACTTTATGTGTGAAAAAAACGTGTATATATTTTGTTCATGTAACTTATAAGTTAAGATGAATTCCTGTTCATTTTCTTCTTACTCAGTGTGCCTAGGAGAACAATTAGAGTAACACATAAAAATTGTGAAGTTGAGGAGGATTGTTCTGAAAGAAAGTTGTAAGATGGTAGAATATGTGGTTATCTGAATCAAAGCAGAGTTTACTTGTAGGTGCTTTATTTTTGAAAAATAATTACTTCTTATTTATTATCAGGAAGCTTTCTATCATACTATTTTACAAATGGTAAACACTTCATAAGTTTGTAATAAGAAATGCTTGATTTTCTAGACTAACTTAATGAGTAGTCTAGGCTGTCTCTCGTAAATGTCAGACTTACATAATTGAGTTTTGCTACCTTCATAATATTGTTTATGGCATGACATGTTGTTTACACACTCTGTTATTACAAAACATTAAACAGATTTGCCAATAAGTGGTGGCAAAAGTGTTAGAATTCAGTCTCTTTGTGAATTTTACTATGTGAAGGAAGAAAAGTTGGATGTTTTCCTCCCTGTTAATTGACATGCAGAACGACTCCATGCCTTGCTTGAGTGCCTCTCATCATTAAAAAAACTTTTTAAAAAACATGCAGCAGCAGATATATGATTCTGTCTGTCAAGAATTTATTCACTCTATGTACTTCACATTAATTTTGAACTCATATGTAGTTATTTAAAAGTTAAACAATTACGCTAGTAATCAGATATTCTAAACCACATAGCTACGGCAAGAATTGTGTTAGGTAGTTTTAGGAATAATTTTGTTAAGTAAAAGGAATTAAAAATTTTTTGTGTATAAATTGGTTTTTGCCTAGTATTAACATTTCTAGAGTTAAATTACATAGGCTTGCCAGGTGTGATAGCTCACACCTGTAATCCCAGCACTTTGGAAGGCCAAGGTGAGAGAATTGCTTGAGCCTAGGAGTTCGAGACCAGGCTAGGCAACATAGTGAGTTCTCATCTCTACAACAAATAAAAAAATTAGTGGTACACGCCTACAGTTCCTGCTACTTGGGGTGTTGAGGCAGAAGGATCGCCTGAGCCCGGAAGGTCAAGGCTGCAGTGAGCTGTGATCATGACACTGTACTTCAGTGTGGGTGACAGAATAAGACCTCAGCTCAAAAAAAAAAAATTACATAACCTCTATGGGACCTAAATTTTTATTTAAAACAAATAGGAAAAAGTGCAGTCGAATTTCGGTAAGCATGTTTTAAAAACTCTTTGTTTATACCTACAGGAGCAGGAGATAAAGATAGATTGATAGATAGTGCCCATGTATAAACAAGCCTTATAATCAAATGTAGAGGTGTACGTGAGCTACAGAGTGTTCCTACTACCAAAACTGATTAAAACATGACCTCAAATCCAGTTTTAGACCTGTTGGTGGTTTTGAGAATTTATCATCATCATCATCATCATCATCATCATCATCATCATCATGATATCATCATCATAATGCAATTGATTCTTCATTGGATGTTTTCAAAGGCATTTCATTTTTTTCTAAATGTGATTAATGACCACTAATAAGTTGTCAGTAATTAGATTTTAGCTATAATTGTCTTTTTTAGGTTATTCGTCATATATTGTATTTAATAAAGCAAAAAAGTATCCAGGAAATTCTTAACTTTTCTAATGTTATCTTGGACTGTAAAGTCTTAGTGAGTTGACTGTTGAGTATTTAGTGAGTCATTCTGCACCAGCTAGAAAGACAGATGGATATTGTACAGTTTAAATATCTGTGTAAAAGAAGGACAGATGGGCAGTTTAAATGTCTCCATGAAAATGTGTGGAGAGATTGTCTCCTGAAGCTAAAAATGTAAGGGATTAATTAGGAATACTGAAGTTCATATAAAAAAATAGTTTTAAAAAGTGACAAAATATGGAATTCAGTGAACTGATTAGTTATATCTTTTTAACTGACTATAAAAATTAATATATTAGAGCACTCTTGAATGGTAACTGTTTGTTTTATTTTCTTATTATGAACATGTAGATTATAGAAAATGTCTCTATTATTTGGGATTAATTTATCTGGATAATTGTACACGATCTTTTGAACTGTGTGTTGTTAGAATTAATTTGTTCAATTTCAAATAACAGAAACTTAAGGTAGCATAAAAATGGTAAACCAGAAAAATAAAATAAAAAAACAAAAAACTTTGAGATGAGTCTCGGAATGGTTAGTATACCAGGGCTATTCTGGCAGTTTCTATAGCAGGAGTTAGTGAGTTGTTACTCTTATTCAGACATTAATGTGACTTTGCTTCTAGCTGAAAGATTGGGTCTTATATGGTCAGGTATACACCTTGGATCGTGGGTGTCAGCTTCATATAGGAGTCTTTTCCTGACTTTTGTGAATGGGAAGAAAAGGAGTAGTCAGTTTTAGAGGAAGGCTGTGGGGCTGGCCATACATATGTTAACTGTATTGAATCTTGGGAACTTTTATGAAATGTATTTCTGTAAGAAGAATGCTAAGTAGCAAAACTCATGAATAAAAATGCTATTATATTAGTCTATGAAAAATTATTATAGTAGCTGTACATGTGAGAGGATATGTTTCCAAGAATGTTAAGAATTATTCTCGATTAGTATTACTGAAGTGACTTATTAATTGCTAAGTTAATAAAATTATCTCAAGCGTTATACAGATTGAATGAAAACTTTGTTAGGGTTTCATAGTAATCGAGACAAAAAGTTTATTGGATTCTGATAAACATTTAAAAAAATTCAAAATTCAAATAGAATAGAATTTTTAAAAAAATCATAGGGCATACCTCATAGAGAAAAGTTATCTTTTACTTAAGTTATATATTTAAATATTTATATGGTTATTTACTGGTTGATGACATAAAATTTGTTGTCTCTTGGGCTTCGGTCAGAAATTGTGAGAAACTGCTTCTTGAGTACCTAAAGTTTAGTTGGTTTCTTTTTTCCCCCTGAACTGAATTAATATACTCGCTCCCCTTTCCCTCCTGCCACTCTCCGCAAAGACAGGGGTTAGGAGAGAGACTCTGGTGGAAAGATTCTTTTCTCATTAAGAAGTTATTTGTGTTATAATGTGAAGTAGAACATCTATAGCAATATTTGAGAACAACTTGGACAATTATTAATATCCCCAGGTGGAGGAGCCAGCTAATAGACTATGGCTAAAGAATGATATTCTGTGAAATAATTATGTGCCACTCCCTGGGAATTTGTTGGTAGTAGATGCATAACAGTCTGCTGGAAGGCTTGTTTCCCTTTTACACCATCTGGATGTAGCTCCTGTGCCTTAGAATTAGAGTGATGATGAGAAAGGCAAGGTTGCTCTTCATGGGCATGGTCTGAGGGTCTGAACTCTCTCCTCTCTGCAAAAACCATCAGTTTTCCCCTGCTTTTTGCCCTGGACTGGAGAGATTCATAAATGGGGAATACTTTGATAGTTGCTGAACCTAAGCTGAGTGGCCATAGAGGAGAGAACCTCTGCATAAAAAATTCTCAACATAAGATATATTTCTGAGGAGAGAATTCATTTGGAGGACTTCTTTGGAAGGAGAGCAGAAATTAATAAATTTTTTGAAAAGTCTATTTCCTTAATCTAAATTGACAAGAAATACTTGTTTAATTTGCATCAAAAGTTAACGATTTTAAAGTTTTCATTTATTTATATATTCAGTTATTTATATTGGCAGTCTGTAAATATTTTCTAAATGACTTTAGTAAAAGAACCACAAAAATTTTTGGTTGATAACATTCTCTGTGTCTCCCAGACTTCTTCCAAATACAGTCTAAATTTTTTTCCTTGATTTTCAACTCATTCAGTACCTAGAACTGTCCTACTAATACAGACATATTTCCTTAACTTTCTTAAAATGTGTTCTCATCTTTAGACAAGCTTATCTCTTTGTTTGCCTGTATAACTTTGTTTATTCTTCATGCATTCACTCAGTGTTCCACTTCATGAGACTCCATGTCAAAGATTGTGTTTTGCCAAATACTGAGTTTCTATAGTTGCTAGTAGTGTTCCGCTAATAATATTCATTGGATGAAAGGAAAGGTGAGAGGGAGTAGCTATCATCTATTCTTTATTTCTTATACTTTTCCAGAAACGCCCCACCTTTTAAAGTTTGTTTTCTCCATAAAGCCTTCTGTGACTACTCTTTATTGATATTGATATATCTCAAACACAGATCTCAAAATTTAACATTATATATAAACTTTCTTGTTTTCTTGGTTTTACAGTTTCATGTGTACTAATGTTTTAATTTCCTATAAGCCCCTTGAAGATGAAAAGAATCATATATCTGTATTTTTATGTTGTACTTTGACCTTTATTCACCATTTACTATTCTGGATGCTTCTTTCATAGCAGCCTCTGTGCTAAGTACTGACAAATTGATAGTACTTTCCATAAAGCTGAGCACATAGTATATGTCCAGTAAGTTATTGTTGATTATTCAGAAAATTTGTAAAATAACAAAATAGTGGTAACCTAGCTTGCACATAGTGACGATAAACTTTTTTCTTATCATTGTACTGTCTTCAATGTTTTCTTCAGGGAAGGAAACTGAAAAGGCCAAGGAACGTTATGACAAAGCCACAATGAAACTTCATGTGTTGCATAATCAGTATGTATTGGCGTTGAAAGGGGCCCAGCTTCATCAGAATCAGTATTATGATGTCACACTTCCTCTGCTTCTGGACTCCTTACAGAAGATGCAAGAAGAAATGATAAAAGCACTGTAAGATATGTTTTCTGTTTGTCATAAAATTCCTTCATAAGATGAGTTCAATGTATTTTCTTTCCTAGTTAAGGTTTTTCTTCATATACTTTGTTATTGACCCAGCCCAATTGGTGTCTCAAAACTTGGTCCTTGATTTTCACTTCAGTGTCCCTTCAGTTTGTGCTCATCTTCTAAACCTTCTTTTAGTCTTCCAAATGGCCCTTCTTTTGTATTTTGTTTTGTTCCCTTAGCTGGAAATGTAAAATTAAAAAAATTTCATTAGTTGACAAATGTTAAGTGAATGTCTGCCTCCAGAGGGTCGGGCATTTAAATGTGGAACAACTTAGAGGCCTCAAGGAAAGCATTTTTGAAGGTTTATTTGCTAGTTTTTTGTCCTTTTTTTCTGTGTGAAATTAAAATTGACAAACGTTTATTGAAGTTTTACTGCATGCAAAACACACTACCTGATGCTTTGTAATATAGGGATGAGCGGGTCACGGAGCTAACAATATAATCAATAAGTCAAATGTATGTATGTTTATGATCATACTGATATAAAACAACAGAAAAAGTTCTCCTCTGTTAGCAGGTTTAGTGCTTTCCAGATGTCTAAATTCAATTTATTTTCACTGAAAATGTGTGTAGGGGAATTCTTCAATGTTAGAGTTGCTGCGGACTAGGAGTAAGATTGGGGAAGAGGGAAAGGAAATGGGGAAGTGGTGAAGGAGCGTTAGGGAATAAGTGGTTGGTTATCGCTCAGGTGAAGACATAGTTTTCAAATTAGTAGTGAATTGTGAGAGAGGGAACTTGGGCCAGTTAAGTGCAGGGTCTTGTATAACTAGAATATAATTATATAAATTAGCATACGACTGCCTAGGTTTAGTGTATTTTAAAATATGGCAGTAAATTAATATGAAAGATGATAGCATATTTCAGGTTATGATATAAGAGGAAGACTGAGCATGGAAAAATTTAATAGGTGTCAAAGTAACTGTTAAAGATATAATGATAATTTCTGAAGCAAAACTTTTCATTTATATGATACATTGTAGCTTGCAAAGCACTTTCATGTGTATTTGCTTATTTGCTCACTTGCTTCTTATCGTATCAGAGAGTTAGGAACAGCAGGTTATATCAAGGGTATATCTGACAGACAGTCAGGACTGACCCACAGTCACAAAGCTAAGAAGTGACAGATCTTGGACCTGAGGCTTAGGTCTTTTGACTAACCCAGCACTCTTTCTATAGTGGACTTAATAGTATACCCCCCAAATTTATGTGTAACCAGAATCCCAGAATGTGACTTTATTTGGAAATAGGGTCTTTAGAGATGTAATTAGTTAGGGATCTTAAGAGAAAATCATTCTGACCTAATCCAATGACTGGAATCCTTAAAAAAAAGAGGACATAGAGAAGAGGGCTACAGGAAGACAGAGGTGGAGATTGGAGTTAGGCTGCCACAAGCCAAAGAATAGCTGGGGCCACCAAATACTGTGAATTTTAATTGTATAATGTTATGTTATGTTGTATTAGTTCTTTTCTATAAAATTTTCCAAGTTTTGCTGGACAGCACATCTATTTTAATAATTCCAAAAGAAAAATTGTAAAAAAAACTTGATCAGCTATTACTCTCATTTTAACTGACCTTAATAAATGGCTTTTTCTTTTTTTTGATAGGATCCCTGATGCCATAACAGATTTAGTACAATGGGCTATCCTTGGTTATATTATTTCATTTACATACAGATATTTCAGATCAGGGATAAAGGTTCCAAGTATTTCTTGGGCAATAAAGACTTCTGGAACACCGAAATTAGGAGATTAAATTTGTCTTTGCTGCCTTTCAGACTCTGCTTGACTTACTTTTGCTTCTCTTTCTGTAAAAGTATGATGATAACTAAATAGTTATACTTGTATAGAGGTAAGACTAAATTTTATGTGGTCCTCCATATTCACAATAAGAAGATAAAGTGTTGTTAGTCAACTTGAATATATACTTTTAAGTGTTGATAAAACAGTGAAATGTCTACTTAGATATTTGATTCGTAAATTTTGTTACTTATTTCTAAATTAAATATTATTGATTCAGAAATATTTCCTTTTCTACTTTCATTTTATGAATTGACATATTTTCAAATTGTTCACATGAATTTTCAGTAGCAGTATCTTCATCATCACTAGAACATTTCTTTGAGACATATACTAGTTTCCCATAGCATATTATCTTTACTTTGTCATACATTATTTTAGATTTAGAATTTTAAAAATCTAAGAATGATGATATCATTGCATTTGAGTCTCATACAGCAAGTACCCAATTCGTGTATTAGGTGATTTCTTCCTTTTTTCATCCCCATTTGTCTTAAAGGTGAATATTAGTGATTTCCACATCACAGTCATTACTGTATTGCTTTTATAAGAGTTATCTAGATAGACTCATTTATATTAATAATGTTTGGTATTTTCAATCATGAGGTCATAATGTCAGAACTATTGACTAAACCTGTGTTAAATATTTTTCCTTCTCTTTTTAAAAAATTGTGTCTGTCAGGTTATTTTGTAATCATTTGAACTAGCATGCCTGAAGCAGTTTAAATCTAATTTTATTTTTTAACCAAAAAATATTCTTCTATTTAAAATAAAGTAATTGAGAGAATGCTTCAAAATAAAGTAGCTTTTGTAAGGATTACTTTTTTATGAGCAGTGATTGTAAAAAGAAAATAAATTATTCTTTATATTTCCCTGGTCATATGCAGGACAAACTTTTCTGTCTACACTTGCTGTTGAGGCCACTGTGACCAATGCTATATTTTGACAGTATGGCATTTATTTATTTATTTATTTATTTGAGTCAGAGTCTCACTCTGTCACCCTGCCTGGAGTGCAGTGGCACGCTTACGGCCACCACAGCCTTGACCTGCTGGGCTCAGGCGATCCTTCCGCTTCAGCCTTCCAAGTAGGTGGAAGTATAGACATGTGCTACCATGCCCGGCTAATTTTTTTTTGATTTGTTGTAGAGACAAGGTCTCACCAAGTTGCCCAGACTGGTCTCAAATCCCTGGGCTCAGGCAATCCTCGGCCTCCTAAAGTGCTAGGATTATATAGTTACTTTTCTTTTGCATTCATTGGGCCATGCTAATAACTTTAATGACAGTTTTGTGACTGACTGACTGGAGGTCAGGAGAAGTAATTTAGATGTCATTGAAAATATAGAGTCTGCTGCTGAACTAAGTATACAAAAGAGCAGAGCAAGGAATACCCAGCAGGTAGGGCATGTGAGGAAGAGGCAGACTAGAAAAGAATATTAAAGAGTCAGGAGTTGATCAGAATTCCATTTTATGAGGCCGGGCATGGTGGCTCATGCCTGTAATGTTTGAGCCCAGGCGTTTGAGACTGGCCTGGGCAATATAGTGAGACCTTGTCGCTACAAAAAAAAAAAAAAAAAAAGAAAGAAAGAAAGGAAACAAACAAACAAAAAACCCTCAAAATAGCCAGGTGTGGTGGCACACACCTGTGGTGGTCCCAGTTACCGAGGAGACTAAGGTGGGAGGATTGCCTGAGCCTAGGAAGTTGAGGCTGTGGTGAGCCATGATTATGCCACTGCAATTCAGCCTGGGTAACAGAGACCCCCAATTCAAAAATAAATAAGTCCTTTAAAAACAAAAAGCAAATCCAAAATTTTTATGAGACTATTTAGACATATAAAGTTGTCAACACTGGCCGTATGTTTTGGATATGTCAAATACGTTTGAAAAGTTAATGCCTTATTCTAGATTATCTGTAATTACTGTATTATATAAATGTGAGTTGCTAATCTGTCCATTTATATAATCTTTCCACTCTACTTTTAGGTATATGAAATAAGGTGGTGTGTGAAAACACCATCTGTAGATAGTGTTATTACAATTTTTATGTTTCATTTTTCTGAATCCTTTTTGGGGCTGTTTCTCTTGATAAAACTTTAAAATCATGTAAAATTTTATTTTTGTTTTCAGAAAAGGTATTTTTGATGACTACAGCCAGATAACCAGTCTTGTAACAGAGGAAATAGTGAATGTCCATAAAGAGATTAAAATGTCGGTTGAACAGATAGATCCTAGTACAGAATACAATAATTTCATAGATGTTCACAGGTAAGATATTTTCATTCCTCTCTAAGGAGTTATGACAATATTATTTTTTCACCAAGTAATAGTTAACTAAATTAGAATAAGAACCAAATTAGAATAAGAAATGTTTAAGAGCTTATTAGGACATAGGCTATTTCAGACTAATTTGTCTGCTTTTAATTTTTAAAGTCCTTTGTCAATGATAATAACTATTTAATTTATGTAATAATATTTTAAAACATTGTCATTTGTTAGTATATTATTGCTTAAATTCATATTTAATCAATGAAATTATATATCTTAAACATTTATGTAATAATAACAAATATTATTTAATAATATGACTCTAGATATATATTAAAGTCATTATTATGACTTTATGATGCACCAATTGCTTTTCCATGTATGCATCTTGTTTTATGCTAATTATAATTGTGATAAGAATAAAACAGCTTAATATCAACATTCTACAAACGAGGACACTGAGGTTCATGTATCATGGCTGGATCTTTGATGCTTGGGGTTTAATTTGATTTATACTAGTTGTGTTTACAGTGTTAATGTTATTTTGGATAAAAGCAAGTATTCTGCCTTTGTTGTGTACTAGGATATATTATGATAGTACATCCATATTGATAAAAATTATTTGGCATGCTTTCCTAGAACTACAGCTGCTAAAGAACAAGAAATTGAATTTGATACTTCATTATTAGAAGAAAATGAAATTCTTCAGGCAAATGAGATCATGTGGAATAATTTAACAGCAGAAAGTTTGCAAATAATGTAAGTATTTAGAAAATCCAAGCTGTTTAAATTCTAGTATTGTTACTGCTTTATAGTTATATTTTATCAGATTTAAAATTCTAAATTTTTTTATAAGTAATGAAAAATGAATTCAGTTTTTTGGTCAGGGTGTCATGTTTTGAGAAGAATGTTAATTTTACTTATTATCATCACTAAAGATCAAAGTACTGTGTGATGTTACCTTAATTTGCCCATTTATTGCTAGTATCTTGGAATAATGCTTTATTCTTTTCAAAATTTATTTACTTATTTATTTATTCTCATTTCATCCTCAAAACTTTGGAAGAACCATTTTGGAAATGAGGACACTAAATATTAGTGATAGGAGAGTTATTGATGTCAGAATGTTTAGTACAAAATTGGACTTTTAATTGAGTTCTCTCAAAACCGGGATGTCTTCTATCATAGGCTATTAAATCAGTTCCTTCTTCACGTTGTTGTTTCTGCTACATAAAAGTTTAAAGGAATTTTGAGAAATCTTAATGTATTTTTTAGTACTTTTCAAACATGAAAAGCAATTAATAGTACATTTTTGAGCCAGGCTCGGTGGCTCAGCCTGTAATCGCCTTTGGGAGGCTGAGGTGAGTGGATTGCCTGAGCCCACGGGTTCAAGACCCGTCTGG